>NC_071574.1:72607784-72810287 GCF_024509145.1 Vidua macroura
CTTGAGGCCTCTTGTCCTCTTTTTCCCTGGGATCAGATCCCAACTCCCGTCCGGCTCCAACATTTCAGGGAGCTGTGCAGAGCCACAAGGTCCCTTTGGATCCTCCTTTGCTCCAGGCTCAGCCCCTTCCCAGCTCCCTCAGGAACTCTCCAGCCCCTTCCCAGCTCCCTCAGGAATTCTCCAGCCCCTTCCCAGCTCCCTCAGGAACTCTCCAGCCCCTTCCCAGCTCCCTCAGGAATTCTCCAGCCCCTTCCCAGCTCCCTCAGGAACTCTCCAGCCCCTTCCCAGCTCCCTCAGGAACTCTCCAGCCCCTTCCCAGCTCCCTCAGGAACTCTCCAGCCCCTTCCCACTCCGTTCCCTGCCCTGGACACGCTCCAGCCCCTCCGTGTCTCTCTTGTCACCCCAAATTGTCCCCAGGATCCGAGGTGTGGCCAGACCAGGGCAGTTGTGACCCTGTAGCCACCCAAGGGTTGGTGCAGGTGAATCCCACCCCCGGGAAAGCACCAAAAAATGGGATTTCTGTTCCGGCCCGGGATGTGTTTTCCAGGATTTGTTGGAAGCATCTCCTCTCCCTGATGTTTCTGCTTTGCTGGTGCAGGGACCAAATCTCCTGTTTTCCAAGGTCACCCATGTCCCAAAAATGTCCCTCTGACTTTGAACCATGCAGCCAATTCCTTCCGAAAGGACAAAGAAGCTTCGGGATACCTCAGAAATGCACAAAATCCAACCGTGAGGAATAGTTGGAGGCATTTTTAATTTTTATGCATCCTAGAATTATAATTGGGAATATCTGGAAACACTGGGGGCTGCGATTCAATCTTGAAGGTCTTTTCCCAAATCATTCCATGGTAAAAATGATGGATTTTCCCATTATTTCTTTCCCCTATCAATTCCCCCTTTTTTTTTTTTTTTTTTTTTTAAACATTTGGAAAGCTAAAATCATGGAATAATGGAATTGTTTTAGTTGGAAAAGCCCTGGCCACCACCTTGTCCCTGATGTAAAAACAATATTCTCAAATATAATTTTATGTTAAAAACAGGACTGGAACCATTTCTGTGTGAACGCAACTGAAAAAAAAAATCATCTTAATTAATTCAAATATTGTTTCAAAATTTCTTTTAATTGGAAAATTAAGCCCAGGAAATCCCAGTGCTTTGACCTTCAAGGGTTATTTCAATAAATCTGATTTTTGGTCAAAAGTTCAGGTTAAATTTGTGACCCTGACCCTGGCAAGAAATGGGATGAAAATTAATTGTTAATTATAAAAAAAAAAAAAAAAAAAATTGTAGCCAAGAAATTAATAGAAATAATAAATTAATGAAGGAAAGAATAAATGAATATTAATATAAATAATAATTATAAAAATATAGAGAAATAATAAATGTCTATAAATATATAAATATATAATATATATATATAAATATAAAAATAGATATAAAATGTATATTAATATAGATATTTGTATATAAAATATATTTATATATTTCCTATATGTAATATTCTATTTATATATAAATAGAAATATATTAATACATATATAAATATAATATATATTATATATACTACATATAAATATATATACAAATATATATATATATTATATACCAATATATATATAAATAAATATAAAATATTTTTTAAAATACATAAAATAATTAATAATAAGAGGCAGTGTGGCAATTTCCCTCTCGGGTGTTGCTCCCGTGACTCAGCCAAACATTTTTCCACCCGGTGGGGTCTGTCCATGATCCAACGCCCGTTTCCCAACGATTATCCCGAGGAAAACATAAATTTCCGGGACGGGGGGAGGAAGAGGCAATTTTGCAATCCCGGCAGAGAGGTCAAGCATGGACAGGGCAGTTCAGGAGGTGGTGACGGGGCAGAAAATCCTCTTTGGATTGTGCTGGAGCGGCCGAGGACAAGTTTGGACTTCTTAGGGAAGGCGACGGAGCCTGGGAAGCTCTGGGAAAGCTCGGGATTAAGAGCAGATAAGGTGGATCCAAATCGGTGTAAACAGCAGGAATTTCCTCAGCCGGGGTGGCTGCGGACGAGGACAAAGCACCCAGAGGTGAAACGGGGATGAGTTTTAAATCCTGGGACAGATGGGATTTGGGGAATGTCCACTCCGGAGTCTGGGATATCTCCAAGGACAAATTGTCCTGGAGAAATTCAGCTGAGCTGTTCTGGATCCTCCCTGGGCTTGGAGCTGGGTTTGCCTCTGGAGGAGGAGGAAGAGGAGGAGGAGGAATTTTTTGGTTTGGAATGTTTTTCTTGTGCCTGGAGGAATGGGGGTTGAGAGTCCAAAATCCGGTTTAGCCAACGGAAGTGTCCTGGGAGAACCTCCCAGGGATTTTGGGAATACCGTAGGATTTACATTCTCTTAGAACCATGGAATACCCTCAGTAGGAAGGGACCCACAGGGATCATGGATCCAACTCCTTCCCTGCCCAGGATGATCCCAACAATCCCACCCTGTCCTTTTCCAAACACTCCTGGAGCTCTGGCAGCCTTGGGAATGTGCCCATTCCCTGGGGAGCTTTTCCACTGCCCCACTACCCTTTGGAAGAGGAATCTTTTCCTGATTTCCAGCCTAAACCTCCCTCCTCTGGTTGTTTCTCCCTGGAAAATTTAAGGTTTCCTACTCTTATTTTTTTTTTTAAGGAATATTTTCCTTGAGATGCTCAAAGCATCCAGGTGTTTTTCCTTTTTTCCCCCCATTTTTTTTACAATATTTCAATGTCTTGGGTTTTTTTTTTTTCCTTTACTGAAGGTAAAAACCCTTTCTGGCTGGGCCTATCCCAGTAAATGATCCATAAAATTTCCATGCTGGAAATGGATTTTCCCTCATCCCTCACTCCACCAGGCCCATGGCAGGAGATCTTCCCATTTTTGGGCTCTCGGGGTAGTTGGGGATTGTTCCCTGCTGGGATCCAGAGGATTTGGAGCCGCCTCGTGATGAGCATTAGGATTTGTCATCTGATTCCTGAGGGATTCATTCATTCAAGGATTGAATTTAAAAAAAGAGGGGGGGAAAAAAAATCATCCCGGATTGACACGGATCCATTTCTCAGCCATGAACCGGCAGAGGCACCCCGGGAAACTTTTCTTGAGGAAAAAAAATCACCTTTTTTTGGGGGATTTTGTGGTTTTTGGGTCAGGCCCTTAGCTGGTCTCCAATGCCAGGAAATTTTCCTGCTTTTCGCCAGCTGGGATTCAGGCCAAGGATGTGGAGTGGCTCCCTGCTCGCTTGTGCTGGTGGAAAAGAGCTTTGAGGATGGATTTGAACTCCTGCAGGTGTTTAAAAAAAAGGAAAGATTGGGATATTCCCTCTCTCTGGAGCGTCCAGATTCTGGATTCGTGTAGAGACAGTGGGAAAAAGTGGATCTGTGGCTACAGTGGGACAAATCCAGGGAAAGGTCACGTTCAAAGGTGAATTATTTGGGATTGGCAGATTATTTCCACTTTTTCAAGCCTGGCAGGAATCATCGCTGTCCCATTTTCTGGCACAGCTGGGACAGTGTCTTGTCCTCAGCAGAGCAGCCAAAAATTTGGGATGCAGCATCTCCTCCTTCCGAGTCCTGGATGGGAATCTTGAAGGAAAATGGAATTTCTGCAGCTCCACACGAGTTCCTCAGGGCTTCCTGCCTTCCCAAAGGATGATCCTGGAGCCTTTGCTGATCCTGGGTCTGCTGGATGTGTAGGAATTAATTTGTGATTTGCACCCATTTTTGGGGTGTTGGGGCCTGATTTTTACAACCTCAAATCAGCAAGAAGTGGAGATTCAGGGCCTTGAAATGTGAATTTTACAGGAAAGAGGCCAAGAAAAAGCCCGAAAATAAATGAGCAGATAAATCCTGACAGACCAGGACCTGCTGGAAGATCCGAGGGCTCAAGGGCTCCTCATCGAGGAACTCATTAAATGCCAGATCCGTTCGCTGTCATTCCTACTCCTGCTATTTTGGGATGCGTGGAAATATCAGGGTTAAAAAAGGTCAGAAAAGCAAGGGTGGCTCTGCAGCGCTGCTGGAGCTGGGGCAGAGCAGCTCCAGGGGATCCAATCCCACATCAGCAGCAACAGGCTTGTCCTGGGAAGCCTCCATGGGATCTGTCCTGGCTGGACATGGATTTGGGATGAGAGATCCAAAAAAAAAACCACGGCAGGGCTCCCATTTCCAACATTCCTTCAGCTCCGCCCTCCAATTCCGAGGCAGGGACAGCTGCTCCAGTCCCAGGTGGATCCAAGCCCCAGTGTCCAACCTGGCCTTGGGCACTGCCAGGGATCCAGGGACAGCCACAGCAAATCTGGGAATTCCAGCCCAGCCCCTCCCCACCCTCCCAGCCTGGAATTCCTTGCCAAGATCCCAGCCCAATCTCCCCTTTCCCAGTGGGAGCCATTCCCTGCCTCCTGTCCCTCTGTCCCTGTCCCCAGTCCCTCTCCAGCTCTCCTGGAGCCCCTTCAGGGACTCTGAGCATTCCCTGGATTTTTCCCTTCTCCAGGGGAACATTCCCACTCTCCCAGCCTGGCTCCAGAGCAGAGGGGCTCCAGAATCCTGGAAGCAGCTCCAGGGCCTCCTCTGGACTCTCTCCATGGCCAAAATCTCTCTTTTTTCAGGGACGTTTTCCTTGTAGCTCAGCATGGCCGTGTCGGGCCTCCCTGCGAACCCTCACCCCCTAATTTGGGGATGAAAAGGACTTTTCCAGGTCCTCCAGAGCTGGGAACATCCCTTTGCCTCAGGGCTCTCCCCACCAGGCCTTGGCCACCAGACCTGGCTTCTGCCAAGGTTCCAGGAGATGATTCCAGGTTTCTCCTTTCTCCTGGAGCTGCTCTGAGTCATCCGCACGGAGCAGACACAACTTCCTTGGTCCCATTCCCACAGCAGCAACTGCTGCCTCTGGCTTGGCTTCAAAAAGGCTCCGGAGGTGCTAAAATCCCACAGAACTGGCAGGGATTGGAGCCCAAAAATTGATTTTTTTTTTTTTTTAGAGCTGGGTCTCTGTCTCTGCTCTGAGGCTCTGCCTTGTTGCTCCTGGCGCTGGTGGGAGGCTCTGAAGGTTCCGAGATCGGGTTTTTTTGGGAAGAAAGATAAGAGGCTCTATGTGTTGTGTCTCCCAGCTGGTTTGCCAGGCTCCAAACAGACTCCGTGAAATTGCTGTGGCTTTTCCTGCTCGGAGCGGGGCCGGGTCACTGAGATGAGCCTCACTCGATTTCTTTCCTCAGCTGAGGATGGAAAACTCATTTTCCCGGTTTTAGGGAGGGATCTGGCGATGGAAAGTTGCTCTGCTTCATCACCAGACCTTCCCTTCTTTTTCGGGGGGGGTCAGTCTTCAGGAGAACAAGCTCTTGGTCTGGCACAGGGATGGGTGAATTCCAGGAATCTCCTGCCAGGAGGGGACAGCCGGGGGGGGGGTCGGGTTCTGCTCCCAGGGAACAGGGACAGGAGGAAAGGGAACGGCCTTGGGCTGGGCCAGGGGAGGCTCAGAGTGAACACCAGCAGGAATTTCCTCATGGAAAGGCTTGGGAAGCACTGGGAATGCCCAGGGAGGTTTGAAGTCCCCATCCCTGGGGGTATCCAAGGAATTCCTGGGTGTGGCACTCAGTGCCGGGGTGGGGATGGGACACAGGATGGACCTGATGACCTTGGAGGGCTTTTCCAACCCCAGTGATTCCATGAACCTCTGTGTGATCCACACGTTGTTCCTGGGGCATCCTGGCCTCCAAGATCCATCTTTTTCTTTTCATGGCCTCGTTCCATGGCAGCAGGGAAGGAGCAGTGGGATTTGGATGGTTCCCAGTGCCGGGTACCTCCCATCCTAAGGGAACAGCACGGGGACACCAATCCCGGATCGCTGAGACAACTTTGCTGTGCGAGGTCTTCTCAGAAAGGAGAGATCTGGATTTAGAGCTGGATTTAGATCTAGAAAAGACCGGGTTTTAGATTTGAGCAGCCTGGCTTAGTGGGAGGTGTCCCTGCCCATTGCAGGAGCTGGAATGAGATGAGCTTTAAGGTCCCTTCCAAGCCAAACCATTCCATGATTTTCATTTCAAGGTCACGGCCTTGTTTAGAAATCTTGCCCCAAAGTAAGCAAGGAGAGAACTCTTGTAGTTTGTTTTCCCCTCACTCTGAAAAGCAGTTTGTTTATTTTATTTTCTTGTTTTTTTTTTTTTTTCTTCAGCCAACAACGCCGAGGGCTTGGAGGCGCCTTTCCCCTGCCGGGGAAGGGACGGATCAGGGAACACCAGCAAGGAGAAGCTGAGGGAACCAGCAGGAGCTGCTGTGCCCCAACCAGAGCCTTGGAACCCTGCCCATCTCTGAGTAACACATCCAGAGTTATTTATTCCTCCTCGGAACCAGGACCTCCCATGGGAGCCTCCATGCAAATGATTTGCAGGAATTCTGGATACCTTCACCCGGCCACGGGAGTCCATCCCATGGAGGGCTTGGCTTGGGCTCCTCCAGGTCCCTTGTGGCTTCGTGTTAAAATTAATTCCTTTTCCCCCCCCCTGTTTTAAATCCAAAGGGATTTGGATCCCTCAGGAACACCTGAGGACTGGCGGGGAGCTGATTTTCCAGCACACTGGGGGGGCGTGGGGAGGTGTTTGCCAGGCTTGGATGGAGGTGAGATCCAAACCTGGGAGAGACTCAGCCATGCAGAGCACAGGGAGCAACATCTGGAGCCAGTCACCCTTCCAGCTGTGCCTGGCTTCCAGCTGTGCCTGGCTTCATCCCACAGGATGCTCAGCCCACAGAGAGGCAGGAAGAAGCTGGTGGAGTTGGGATGACGAGGACCATGACCTAGGGGGGGTTTGCTGGGCCATGGGTGGTTGGCATGGTGGTGGTGGTTGGTTTGGGTGGTGGTAGATGGTTGAGATGGTGGTGGGTGGTTTGGATGATGGTGGTGGGTGGTTTGGATGGTGGTGATTGATGGTTTGGATGGTGGTTGGTGGTTTGGGTGGTGGTTGGTGGTTGAGAATGGTGGTGGTGGTGTGGATGGTTGAGAATGGTGGTGGTTGATGATTTGGATGGTGTTGGTGGATGGTTTGAATGGTGGTGGTTGATGGTTGAGAATGGTGGTGGTTGATGGTTGAGAATGGTGGTGGTTGATGGTTTGAATGGTGTTGGTGGATGGTTTGAATGGTGGTGGTTGATGGTTTGCATGGTGGTTGTTGGTTTGGGTGGTGGTTGATGGTTGAGATGGTGGTGGACGGTTTCGATGATGGTGATGGATGATTTGGATGGAGCTTGATGGTTGAGATGGTGGTTGGTGGTTGAGAATGGTGGTGGTGGTTTGGATGGTGGTGGTGGATGGTTGAGGTGGTGGTGGTTGATGATTTGGATGATGGTGGTGGATGGTTTGGATGGTGTTGGTGGATGGTTTGAATGGTGTTGGTGGATGGTTGAGAATGGTGGTGGTTGATGATTTGGATGGTGTTGGTGGATGGTTTGAATGGTGTTGGTGGATGGTTTGAATGGTGGTGGTTGATGGTTTGCATGGTGGTTGATGGTTTGGGTGGTGGTTGATGGTTGAGATGGTGGTGGACGGTTTGGATGATGGTGGTAGGTGGTTTGGATGGAGGTTGATGGTTGAGATGGTGGTTGGTGGTTGAGAATGGTGGTGGTGGTTTGGATGGTGGTGGTGGATGGTTGAGGTGGTGGTGGTTGATGATTTGGATGATGGTGGTGGTGGTTTGGATGGTGGTGGTTGATGGTTTGAATGGTGTTGGTGGATGGTTTGAATAGTGGTGGTTGATGGTTGAGAATGGTGGTGGTTGATGATTTGGATGATGGTGGTGGCGGTTTGGATGGTGATGGATGTTTTGGATGGTGGTGATGGATGGTTTGGATGGTGGTGGAAGATGGTTCAGGTGGTGGTGGTTGATGCTTAGACAGTGATGGCTGATGGTTTGGATGGTGGTTGATGGTTGAGATGGTGGTGGATGGTTTGGGTGGTTGTAGATGGTTGAGATGGTGGTGGTTGATGGTTTGGATGCTGGTGGTGGATGGTTGAGATGGTTCGGATGCTGGTGGTGGTTGATGGTTTGGGTGGTGGAGGCGGATGATTTGAACATTCCAGGGGACACCTAGAGCTGGCAGGCACCTCAGGGGACTGTCCCAAACCTTTGGGATGCTCTCCGTGGTGGGGCTGGACACCCCCACCATCCCAGCCGCAAACACACCCGAAAACCCGAATAAACCAACCTCCAGCACCCCGCTCCTTCCTCCTGCTCTGTCACCGCACGGGGCTGCTCCCCCGGGGGGACTCCCGGGAAGAGGAGCTGTTCCCGAATTCCCGGGGGATGAGGAGCCGATAACCCCGAGCCGGGAGGGCTCTCCCAGGTTTGGGGTTGTGTCTGCTCTCCCTGGGCACGGCCCTTATCTCTTATCTCGCGTGCGGTTTCCTTCCCCACATGGAGCACAGCTGGGGCAGGAGCCTGATAAGCGGGGAGGCATTTCCCGCTCCCCCAGCGCGGCTTGGGAAAAGGGGAGGGAGAGGGAACGGGATCCGACGTGCCGAGCTCCCGCTGCGATTCCCGAGAAATCAATTAGCCAGGGAGGGGCGGGACCCTTGGCAAACTGCGGGACGGGGAGGAAAACATCACAAAACGGGGGCGGAGAGAGGGGGTGTAGGAGTTGGGAGTGTGTGGATTTGTTCCTGGGCGGTGTTCCCAAAAGATTCAGCAGGAGCTGGTAGGGAAAATTTGGGAAGCAGGCTGATAATTAGGGAGACAGGAATGAGTGGCTTTGTTTGTAGGAGGTGTTCCCAAAAGTTTCAGTAGGAGCTGGCAGGGAAAACTTGGGATTTGGGAAGCAGGCTGATGATTAGAGAGATCAGGAGATGGGAATGAGTGGATTTGTTCATGGGGGATATTCCCAAAGGTTTCAACAGGAGCCAGCAGGGAAAACATGGGATTTGGGAAGCAGGCTGATAATTAGAGAGATCAGGAGATGGGAATGAGTGCATTTGTTCATGGAGGGTGTTCCCAAAGGTTTCAGCAGGAGCTGGTAGGGAAAACTTGGGATTTGGGAAGCAGGCTGATAATTAAGGAGATAGGATATAGGAATGAGTGGATTTGTTCATGAGAGATACTCCCAAAGGTTTCAACAGGAGCCAGCAGGGAAAACTTGGGATTTAGGGAGCAGGCTGGTAATTAGGGAGACAGGAATGAGTGGCTTTGTTTGTAGGAGGTGTTCCCAAAAGTTTCAGTAGGAGCTGATAGGGAAAACCTGGGATTTGGGAAGCAGGCTGATAATTAGAGAGATCGGGAGATGGGAATGAGTGGATTTGTTCATGGGGGATATTCCCAAAGGTTTCAACAGGAGCCAGCAGGGAAAACATGGGATTTGGGAAGCAGGCTGATAATTAGAGAGATCAGGAGATGGGAATGAGTGCATTTGTTCATGGAGGGTGTTCCCAAAAGTTTCAGCAGGAGCTGGTAGGGAAAACTTGGGATTTGGGAAGCAGGCTGATAATTAAGGAGATAGGATATAGGAATGAGTGGATTTGTTCATGATGGATACTCCCAAAGGTTTCAACAGGAGCCAGCAGGGAAAACTTGGGATTTAGGGAGCAGGCTGGTAATTAGGGAGATAGGAATGAGTGGCTTTGTTTGCAGGAGGTGTTCCCAAAAGTTTCAGTAGGAGCTGGTAGGGAAAACTTGGGATTTGGGAAGCAGGCTGATGATTAGAGAGATCAGGAGATGGGAATGAGTGGATTTGCTTGTGGGAGATGCTCCCAAAGGTTTCAGCAAGAGCTGGTAGGGAAATCTTGGGATTTGGGAAGCAGGCTGATGATTAAGGAGGTGGGAATGAGTGGATTTGTTTGTGAGAGGAGCTCCCAAAAGTTTCGTCAGGAGCTGGTAGGAAAAACCTGGGATTTGGGAAGCAGAGGACCACACTCATCCTGCGGTGAAAAATATCAGCCAGGACTTGTGGTCTGCGGTGGCAAAGGTTGGGAAAATCCACCTGTGGAATCTCCTCAGCGGTTTGGGAACTCCGGTAGTGTCAGATGGAGCATTTGGGGGTAGTTTTTTTTCAGGCTTCAGTTCCCTCCCAGAGTCTGGGAGGCCTGAATTCTCCATCCTACTCTTTTGGGAATACGTCCAGAGGGTGCTGTGCTCCTGCTGTTATTCCATGTGGAAATGGGGCACGTGGGAAAAGCCCTTGGATGGACGCTCAGCACGGGTGCAGTTGGATTTAGGGATCTTCCCATCTCTTCCTTCTTAGAATGAGCAATTATTTGAAATTAAATAAATTTTTATTATCCCTCCATTCCCAGTCACATTCCCAGCTTGGAAGAGTTTCTACCTCCTGTTAGGAAGGAGCAAGATGTTTTTGGGATATGACTCTCTCCTTTGGGAGAGGGGCTGTTGCTGACAGGGATTATCCTCATGGAATGTCTCATCCCACAGAATGTGGGGCTTGTACAGAGAGCTGGATTAGGGAAAAAACCTGGCCTGGACCTTGCCCTTGTCCTGCCAGGGTTGCTCTGGCAGAATTTTGGGAAGTTTTCTGCTGGCACAAAGTGAGGAATGTGATTGGGGGTCTGATGATCCCAGATACCAAATTCCCACTTCCCAAACCAGCCTGAAGGGAAAATAGAGCTGGGATTGGTGCCAGAGGAGTGGATCCCACTGTTGGGGGGGGGGGGGGGTCACACCTGTCACCCTGAGACCTCCTTCCCCAAAAAAAAGGGGAATTTAATCCTCACTTCCATGGGAATTGCTCAGAGCAGGTTTGCAGTTTCCTCTTGTTCCTCATTCCACTGGAATGGTGCCTTGGGAACAAGGGTGGGAGGGAGCTCCAGGACATTGGGAAGCCCCAAACCCTGTGGAGCTCTGGAGGAGAGGGAGGCTGGAACAGAAGCCTCAGCTCCTGGGCTGGGAGCTGTGTCCCGGCAGGAATTTTGGTTTCCTTGGGCTCTGGAGCAAGGTTTGAACTCCCATCCCAAGCTGGAAAATTGGGAAACAGCCCCGCAGGGCTGAGAACTTGGGGGACTTCCGTGGATCAGCTTCCCTGCCATCCATGTAGGAATGGTGGCCACGTGCATGGGAGACTCCCCACACCTCAGTCTGTATCGTTATTCCCAAAATACCCTTCCAAGATTTCTCCAGCTTGCAGGGTTTGTCTGGTCTGCTCATTTTCACTCTGAGCTTGCTCCTCTGATTCAATTCCCCTGGAACTTTCTCTAGGATCTTCCAAACTGTTCCTCTAAATTCCCCAAGAACTTTTTCTAGGACCTTCCCTACCTCTGGTGGGATGGTTCCTCTTGTTAAATTCCCTGAGAACGTTTCCTGGGATCATCCAAATGGTTCTTCTGATTAAATTCCTCTGGATCTTTTTCTAGGATTTTCCAAACTGCTTTTGGAATGGTTCCCCTTGTTCAATTCCCCTGGAGCTTTTCCTAGGATCTTCCAAGCTTCTTCATGGATGATTCTTCTTGTTAAATCCCCCTAGAACTTTTCCTAGGATCTTCTGAGCTGTTTCATGGATGATTCCTCTGATTAAATTCCCCTGGAACTTTTCCTAGGATCTTCCAAGCTTCTTCTTGGATGGTTCCTCTTGTTAAATTCCCTGAGAATGTTTCCTAGGATCTTTTCTTAGGATCTTCCAAATGGTTCCTCTGATTAAATTCCCCTGGATCTTTTTGTAGGATTTTCCAAACTGCTCTTGGAATGGTTCCCCTTGTTAAATTCCCCTGGAGCTTTTCCTAGGATCTTCCAAGCTTCTTCATGAATGATTCCCCTTGTTAAATACCCCTAGAACTTTTCCTAGGATCTTCTGAGCTTCTTCTTGGATGGCTCTTCTTGTTAAATTCCCCTGGAACTTTTCCTGGGATCTTCCAAATAGTTCCTCTGATTAAATTCCCCTGGAACTTTCCTAGGATCTTCCAAGCTTCTTCATGGATGATTCCCCTTGTTAAATTCCCCTGGAACTTTTCCTAGGCTCTTCCAAATGGTTCCTCTCTTTTAATTCCCCTAGAACATTTCCTAGGATCTTCCAAACTCTGCTTGGATGGATCCAGGGAGATGAACCTGCTGAGGAGAGGGACCTGAGCCAACATTTGGGCAGAAGAAGAGGTGAGTGTTGCGCACGTGGCTGGGAGAGGGAGAGGATTTGGGAATGAGATCCCGATGCCGTGATAGTGTCCCTGTGGGAGATGGATTGGTCCGGGGGTGTGAGAAAGGAATATTTGGAAGTGTGTGGGTGTGAGGTGTGTGTGAGACTGTGCCTGCCTTCCCCTCCCCACACTCTGGGAACCTTTTTGGGGTGTTCACGCAGGCCCCAGCTCCCGAAATAATCCACCCATCCCGAAAAATTCCAGAGTCTGCGGCCCCCTGGAGGAGAGGGATTTCCTCCTGTGCCTCGGGATCGGGTTCCCGCAGCTCATGCTGGAGGTCAGGGCGGGTGCCCAGGGGTGTTTGGGGTACCCCAACCCCTCTCCTCGCTCCTCTTGCCATCTTCTGAGGGATGGAGAAGTGGAACATCTCCGATCTCTCCCCACCACTTCCCATCGTACTCCCAGAAAGCTGTGGAAGGGGCAACCAAACATCCATGGGCTGGAGGTGATGTCACAAATGCCTGGAGAAGAGCGGAATCATCCCGATTTTTGTGTCCTTGTGACAGCGTTGATAATTTTCCCCTTCCAGAGTGCTCCCTAAACCTTCGGAGCCCTGGACTTTAAGGCAAGGGCAGCACATGGAGCATGGAAACCCTTTTGATCCCAAAAAGTGCTGGCATCCCTGTGAGGGGATTGGGATTCTCCCGCTGTCAGCAGTTCCCCTCACCAGCCCCAACACGTGGAAAATGTGGGCTCAGGTCCCTTTTCCCTCGGGAAAGGGCCAAGCCACATCTCCCGCCTGGAGCCACGTGGTGGCAGGTGCCTCCTTGCACCCTTGTTTTCCCTATTTTGGGAAAGCCATCCCGCCTGGCAGAGGGAAAACCGGGATTCAGTGGGTCAGCAAGAAAGAACAAGCAAGGCTGGCTGTGTTGGCGCTCCGGGAAATTCACCTGGGAGCCGGCGGAGCAGCCGGAGCTCCAGCTCCTGCTCCAAGGACTGTTGATGTTTGGGAAATGAAACAACCCCTGGTGCTGGCGACTGGAATTCAGGTCTCCCCACTCCCAGGGGAGTGTCCCAATCCTAAGGCTCTGGAGTCATGCTCACTCTTGCCCTCTGGAGCTTCAGGCTTGGATTTGATGGATTTTTAATTTTTTTTTTTCCCCTTGATGAGGAGTGTCTCCAGAAAAAAGAAGGCGGGGGTGAGCACCTCTCCCGCTCTGCTGTCGGGAAGGGCAGGCAGGATTTGGAGGGTGGGGTTTCCCAGATCCAGGGAATGCTCGCTGGCATTTCAGTTGTTGTTTGGGAAGGGCTTGCAGGAGTTTTGCCTCCTAGTCCTGCTCATTATGGGAATCTGCATATGGAAATAATTATGGAAATTATGGGAGATGTGGAGCAAGGGATGGAAACGCCCTCGGACGAGGCCTCGGTGGTGTCACCAGGCAGGGACACAGGACACGGACTGAGACACCTCTGACTCTGACCTGATGCTTTGGGGTTGGGAATTTTCACTAAAAATGGAGATTTTCCGTGGGTTTTGGTGCCCCCGGGGTGACACAGCAGGTGAGCCAGGGTGTGAGAGTGAAATCTTGGACACCCGTGGATAAACACGCTGGATTTGGCCATGCAGACCCTCGTGGGGGAGTGTTCTTCCCGGTGATTTATCCTGGCAGTCTCCAAAGGCAGCCAGCCTCCGGAGAGGCCCCTTGGAAAGCAGCAGGGCCTGGAGCCTGGCAGGAAAATCCACCAAACAGGAAAGCTTTGATATTCCTGGCGTTAGGAATGGCGAGCAAGGAGAGGCTCTTGCACAACTCCTGCTGAGCTTGGTGCTCCCACATCCCCCTCTGGTTTTAAAACCAGAGTTTTGGTTTTAAAAGCTTTATCACCGACCCTAAATCCTTTAGGATCCCCCTCCTGCCCCTGCCAGCGCTGAGCTCCCCTCTGGAATCCTGGAGGATCCCCAAATCCACCGCCGCTCCCCCAAGTCCTGGTAGGGTCCCGAGCGTTGAGTCGGTGCCTGTGGGCAAATCACTTCCACCTCTGTAGGATCTGGCTGTAAACCGAGGTTAATAACCCCAAATTACCAACCTGTGAGAATTAATGAGCTCAGCCCGGCTCGGCCCTTTGAAGGCAGGAGGCATTACAGGAGCACCGGGCCATTATTGCCGAGTGTGGTTTTAATCTCGGCCTAGTTTCACTTACAAATTGGAGTTCTGCTCCCTTTGGACTGCACGGCACTAATTAGACAGGGAAGGGAGGAAATAAAGGTTTCCAGTGTTGGAAACCAGTTAATTTTAGGGTGCTTTGCTTTAATTGCGTCTGCAAAGACATTGGGAAAACGTGTAATGAGCTGAGAACGCTTGAACTCGGCTTTTATTGGTCCCTAAACCCTTGCTTCTGCTAAGTCACAAAATGCCAGTAAAAGAGTGGAGAGCTCAACCTTTTTTTTTTTTTATTTATTTTTTGGGGGGAATGCTGAGGTGAAATAATTCCTCCTTACCCCGTTTCATGTCGCCCTCCTCCTCCATAAATCCCGGAGCACTTCCCAAGAGCGGGTGCAGCGCTCTCCCCTCTCGTTTGGGAAACACAAAGCAGAGGGAGGTGCCGGGATTTGCCCAGGGTCACGTAAATGAGGCTTTGGCTCCGCGAGAAACGTGGCAATTTAGGAAAACAGGTGGAAAACACGCCGTGGACACTTACCTCATTTTCGGGCTTGTTTTCACTTCCAAGTCCTATCGATTTAAGCTGGTTTTGGGTTTGAAGCGAAGCTTTGCCGTGGTTTGTTGGGCTGGGATCTGTCTGGCTTCGGCACAGGAAGGATGTGGAGCTGCTGGAGAGATCCAGAGGAGGCACCGGGGAGGTCGGAGGGATGGAGCAGCTCTGCTGGGAGGAAAGGCTGGGAGAGTTGGGAATGTGCAGCCTGGCGAGGAGAAGCTTTGGGGTGACCTCCCTGTGGCCTTGCAAGGCCTGAAGGAGCTGCAGGAGAGAAATTCTGGACAAGGGATGGAGGAACAGGACACAGGGAATGGCTTCCCACTGCCAGAGGGCAGGGAGAGATGGGATATCGGGAAGGAATTTCTGGCTGTGAGGGTGGGGGGTAAAACCGGGAAACCCCAGCTGGAATCTTTGGGGGAAGCACCCAAAGCAGCAGGATTGGGAGATCTGTGGTTTGGTTTGAGGAGGTTTTGGGGGATGAACGGGGCTGGAAAAATGGTGGATGTGGTTCTGGACATTGGCTGTGGGCTGGGAGCATTGGAGAGCCACGGCCGTCCTCCCTGAGCCTCCAGGAAGATCTGGAAACACCTTTGGGATCTGATTGTTGGACTGGGAGCTGCTTGGAGATGATGGTTTGGCTGTGGAAAAGGTGAAGAAGGGAAGGTTTTGGGGTGATTTATAGGAATTTGGGGATCCTGAAGATCTGGGATTTCTTTCCAGCTCTTCAGAGGCTCGTGAGTGACCAGAGCGTGTTTGTCTTGTGTAAAGTGGGATCATGGAGTGGGTTGGGAGAGACCTTATAGCTCATCCAGCCCCACCCCTGCCATGGGACACCTTCCCCTATCCCAGGTGTGTTGTTGTGATTTTTAAAAGTGTTATTTTTTTGGGTTTTTTTTTTTTCTGGTTTTTTTTGGTTTTTTTTTTTTTTTTTTTTCCAAGAGAGAAAAAGAGTGAATTTTATCTCTAACCTCACAATATACAGAATTCCAAAAGTGACCGTGGATTGGAGGATGAAATTGCCACCTCTCCAGCCACACTGGTCAAACCAACAGCCCATCAATTCTCTCCTCCCACAAAGAAAAACGCAAAACAATCATTGTTTACATGAACAGCGCGTGAAAACTCCAGTAGAAATATGTAAACATTATCAGAAAGCTAAAAAAGTTTTATAAAAACTTTAAAACTTTCAAAAGGACTATAAAAGGAAACTTAACACTTTTAAAAATCAAAACAACACAGGTGGATCCAGGTCCTGTCCAACTCGGCCTTGGACACTTCCAGGGATTCAGGGACATCATGTCCTAAACAGGATTTGCACAGAAATGAGGGGAAATGAAGATGTCTTCAGAGCTGCCCTTGCCTCTCCTTGTCCTCTGGGAATCTTCCTTTGGGGTGGGGAGTTCCTGGGATAATCCTGATGTCCCCCGGCCCTTCCTGGAGGGACAGGGTTAGGGTTGTTGTCCTTGGGGATTGCCCCCCTCAGCTCTCCCCTGCTGGCCTCAGAGACCTCGGCTCTTTTATGGCACCATCCTCACTCCCAGTTCAAATATTTAATAATTCCCCACTGAGAATTCAGCAGAGATTCGGGGACGTTCCCAAAGCAGCTCCAGCTTCCCGCGTGTGTGTGGGAAGTGCGGCCGTTTAACGGGAATGGTCATTTTGTCAGGCTTTTCCAGGAAAGCCGCCTTGCCTTCGGTCCTGAAACAAAGCTCTTCGTGACACTTTTTGTGGTTTCGGTTGTTTCAGGAAATTATTTCATTTTTAAGGCCCCCAGAGCAGATCCTGGTAAGAATTCAACAGCCTGTTCCACCTGGAGAAGGGAAAATTCCAGGCAGAGCTCAGAGCCCCTTGCAGGGCCTGGAGGGGCTCCAGGAGAGCTGGAGAGGGACTGGGGACAAGGGACAGAGGGACAGGAGGCAGGGAATGGCTCCCAGTGGGAAAGGGGAGATTGGGCCGGGATCTTTTGAAGGAATTGCTGGCTGGGAGGGTGGGGAGGGGCTGGGCTGGAATTCCCAGAGCAGCTGTGGCTGCCCCTGGATCCCTGGCAGTGCCCAAGGCCAGGTTGGACATTTGGGCTTGGATCCACCTGGGACAGCAGGAGCTGTCCCTGCCCATGGACGGGGTTGGCACTGGATGAATTTTAAACTCCCTTCCAACCCATCCCATTCCAGGATTCGGGAATTACGGAGGCCTGAGAGCCAAGCACTCCACCTCGGGAAATCCCAGCAGCCCGTGCACTTCCCAACGAAGGTGCCATCCACCTTCTCCTTGACTTTGGGAATCCCGGGAAGGGAGCTCAGCCCTGCAGCAGCCCCCGCGGCGCTCGGTACCATGGACAGCGCTGGCACGGCCCCGCCACTCGCGGGGACCCGGCGGGTCCCGGCCCCGTCCCGGAGCTCCCGGTGTTTCCTTGCTCCCCCTCTGCCTCAGCTCCTCGGAGGTTTTCCCGCAGTCGCAGCTTTTGTTTGTCCTGGATTTTTGTTTGTCCTGGATTAGCTGTGGGGAATCCCCGAAATCCACCTGGATTTTAGAGGGTAGGTTGGTTGTCTGCACACCTGGCATTGGCACGAGGGGGGTTCTCTGTCTGCCGCAGGGAAAAAAGTTTTCCTTTCAAAAGCATGGATTTTGACATGTTAAAATCCCACAGGGGTTGGTGTCTCTGTATCCCTGCAGGGATGGGGAACATGAGGAGGAAAAATCCATAACAAGAGGGATTTTTGGGAAAGGGGATTCAGCACAACCAGGGAAGTTGTGGCTGCTCCCTGGAAGTGTCCACGGCCAGGCTGGATGGGGCTTGGAACAACCTGGGATAGGGGAAGGAGTCCCTGCCCATGGAGTGGAAGGAGAAGATCTTCAAGGTCCCTCCAAACCAAACTATTTTATAACTCTACAGCTGCTTTCTGGAAGTGGGAATTTCACAGGAATTCTCACTCTGGAGGTTCAAGGACAGGTCATGGAGCTCATTCCAGGAGAAATTCCCTTCCATGGAATCCGCTCGGCTCAGCGGGACAAAGGACTGCTGGGAGCAGCTCCGTGACACCTTTCGGGTCCAACCCCTGTAATTTAATGTGTGGAGCAGCTCCACCTTTGGGCCCGGGGAGCAGAGAGTGGCTGGAGATTTAAACCCCGCTTAGAGGAGAGCACAAAACAGCTTAAGCTGCAGAAAGGGAGCTGCTTGTTGCAAAACCTCCGGTGAGGATCCCACCTCCGAGCGTTGTTCTGCTCCAGCTGGGATCAGGACACGGGCGCGGAGCGCAGGGAATTGAGGACATCAAAGCAGCGGCTCTGCATAGCCCAGGAGCGCTGAGATTCCCGAGGAACTCGTTCGGCTTCCCGGGAACACGGGAGGGACAAAAGAGGTGCCAGGTCCTCAGTGAGGCTGTGGGGATCACCCCGATCTCACCTGTGCCTGATGGGTTTTAGGCTGTAGATCTGGGATGAGTTGGACTTTTAGCACCAGGTGGACACTTGGCCGCCAGCTCAGTGCTGTTGTGGGGGTGTTTCCCAATGGAGTCAGATTTAAAGGGAATTTTGTGGATTTAAAAGGAAAATCAGCGCCCGGAAATCAGTAGTCGTGGGATCTGATGGTTTGCCGTGACCAAATTTCTACTCCTGGCCACACCAGCCTTGTCTGCAGCTTTAGTCAGGGTGGGGAGTTGGCCAAGGATGTCCGTGGGGGGTGGACAAGGTGATTTTGGGATGTGTCAGGGCATTGGATCAGGCACTGGAAGGATGCAGGGCCATGGAATGGTTTGGGGTGGAAGGGACCTTAAATCCCATCCCATCCCATCCCTGTCATGGGCAGGGACACCTCCCGCTATCCCAGGTGGATCCAACCTGGCCTTGGGCACTGCCAGGGATCCAGGGCCAGCCACAGCAAATCTGGGAATTCCAGCCCAGCCCCTCCTCACCCTCCCAGCCAGGAATTCCTTGCCAAGATCCCGTCTAAACCATCCCATCTCTGTCAGTGCCACACCGTTCCCTCTTGTCCCACCTCTACAATTCCGTCTCCATCCTCCCTGGAGACCCCTCCAGATCCTGAAAGGAGATGAGTAAATATTTCATCTGTACTTTGGGATTGTCCGGAGATTCCATCATGGATCACGTGGAATGTCCTAATTCCAGCTTTAATGGACGGTGTCCCTGCCCTTGGCAGGGGTTGGAATGGGATGGTCTTCAAGATCCCTTCCATCCCAAACCATTCCATGATTCCCTGGCCTTGTCTGGGGCTGGACAAACACAAACTCCTCGTCCTGAGAGGTTTGTCATCCGTAGGGGGACAGAAGGGCTGGATTTTGGATTATTCCCGTTCTCCTTTGGGAAGTGATTTAGGGTTTGAAATATCCAAACTGAGGGATGGAGGAGGAGAATGAGTTGGATCTCAGGATCTGTTGGAATCCAGGACCCTCGGGATTAGGTCCACCAGAGCTGTCCAGCCTTCCTGAGCCGTGCATCGGTCCTGGATACTGGGAGAAGATGGTCCTGGAGAGATTTCCTTCCTGTGTTTGACACCTGGATGGTGGAGCAGGGATGAGAGAGGAGGTGGCGATTCTGGGAACGACAATTTCTTGGATTCTTCAGTCCTCTGGAGCTGAGGGAACCGTCAGGGATTCTGGGAACGACGATTTCTTGGATTCTTCAATCCTCTGGAGCTGAGGGAACCATCAGGGATTCTGGGAACTACAATTTCTTGGATTCTTCAATCTGCTGGAGCTGAGGGAACCGTCAGGGATTCTGGGAACGACGATTTCTTGGATTCTTCAATCCACTGGAGCTGAGGGAACCATCAGGGATTCTGGGAACGACAATTTCTTGGATTCTTCAGTCCTCTGGAGCTGAGGGAACCATCAGGGACTCTGGGAACGACGATTTCTTGGATTCTTCAATCCTCTGGAGCTGAGGGAACCATCAGGGATTCTGGGAACTACAATTTCTTGGATTCTTCAATCCACTGGAGCTGAGGGAACCATCAGGGATTCTGGGAATGACGATTTCTTGGATTCTTCAATCCTCGGGAGCTGAGGGAACCGTCAGGGATTTGCCCAGGAAGACGGTAGGGAAAAGACATGTGGAAAACCCCAAACCAGGAAGATCCTGGGCCTTCCATGGAAGATTCTCCCATCATCTCCTTGCCGAGGCGTCTCCCAATTCTTCCCAACCCATTGGCTGCTCTTCTGCGGTTCCAGAGCTTTCCTTGGGTCCCACCGGGTGCTGCTCGGGATGAGGCAATCCTGGATCTGCCACTTCCATGGGACGTTGGGGACAGGCTCCCTGCGTGCCTGGACACGCCACCCCAAAACTGTTTCTCCGCGCGACTTTCCCACAGCCGGAGGAATTCCTTGCCGGGGCCACACCTGCTGTGAACTGGTTTAACACCAGTTTGTTAAATGGGAGAAGCCGATAGGGACTGGAACCCACTGGGAAACACCCGGCCCAGCCCAAGCTGAACATCTGCACCCCGGGCAAAAGTTCCCTCTGAGGAGAAGGTGACAAATGTCACCTCCAGCACTCCCAACGTGCCCATTCCACGCTGGGGAAGGGAGCTGGGACCCACGGGAGGAATCCCATGGGGAATCCCAGTGCTGGCTTGAGGAACTCTGCAGGAAGGGGATGAAAATCGTCCCTCGGTGGAGGACTGGGATGAATCCGGGCTCTGAAGCCCCTCTGAAAATCTTGGGTGGGTTTTTTTTTTTTTTTTTTTGGCCGTGTTTTCCTGGCAACAAATCCGCCCTCCTCATTTTTCACTCGGAACAAGTTTTTCCAGGTCTGGAAGTGTCCCAAGTGAGAGGATAAAAAAAAAAAAAATATCTCTCGTCTTCTTAAAGGCTCCTGGGAACACCTTTGAGAGGTTTTGATGTCGTTTATGCCGAGCCTGAAAACAAAACCTGGGCTGGTTTTGGTTTTAAACCAAGCCTGAAATTTAGGGCAATGGGATTGAAGAGAAATGGGAATTTTTAGGTTCAAAATCTTCCTCTCAAGAAATGGTTTTAGCCCATGGCATCAAAAATATTCCTGATTATGGGTTGGGAAAATAGAATGAAATAAATGACACTTTCCTTGTCCCCTTTTCCAAGTCAGCTTTTTCCTGCTTAATTCTTCAATTTCAGATGAAGTTTTTAGATTAAATTCCGATCTTTTGCAAGGGCTGAATTTTAAGAATTGGAATTAAGGATTTACTTCAACTTCTCTCTGTGGTCTCCATGAAATTATTATCCCTTATTAATTTTTCCACTTGAAAAATGGAAGAGGTTGGGTTGTTTGGGCTTATTTTAAATCCTTTTGTCTGCAGAGCAGAAGAATCAGGTCCTGGTGCCATTTAGGGTCCAGACCTGGGCTGGTCTGGATTTGGGCTGGTCTGGATGGTTGAGTTGCACAAGATCAGATTCAATTTACGCTTTGAAAGGGTTAAAATGTACAAACCCACATTTCATGTTTCCTGAACTACCTGTTTAGGGTTTGTTTTTTTCTTTTATTTTTAAATTATGCTCATTACTTATTGAAAAAGACAGAAAACGTGTGCATTTTTCTCTTCCATGTCTCTTGGGATTTTTCCCTCCCTCTTAACTTGTTTCAGCCCTTCCTTGTCCATCCCAGTGTCAGCATTGCTGGCTGCTCCTCCTTTATTTATCCAGAACCCAGAAATTCCCAGTCCAACCCGAACTTCCCGGCTGTTTTTGTCTCCCAGGTGACGCCAGACAGGCGTCAAATCCCTGGAGTCAGCAGAGGCAGGACAGTGGAAGGGACAGGAGCCAGGGAATGGGAGAGCCACTGGGAAAGGGGAGATTGGGCTGGGATCTTGGCAAGGAATTCCTGGCTGGGAGGGTGGGGAGGGGCTGGGCTGGAATTCCCAGATTTGCTGGGGCTGCCCCTGGATCCCTGGCAGTGCCCAAGGCCAGGTTGGACACTGGGGCTGGATCCACCTGGGACAGTGGGGGGTGTCCCTGGATGGGGTGGAATGAATGGGATTTAAGGTCTTTTCCAATCCAAACCATTCCAGGATTCTGGAGCTCTTTTGTTCTGGGAGAGCTGGGAATATTCCACTGGAGAAGGGAAAAATCCAGGGAATGCTCAGAGTTCCTGAAGGGGCTCCAGGAGAGCTGGAGAGGGACTGGGGACAAGGGACAGAGGGACAGGAGCCAGGGAATGGCTCCCACTGGGAAAGGGGAGATTGGGCTGGGATCTTGGCAAGGAATTCCTGGCTGGGAGGGTGGGGAGGGGCTGGGCTGGAATTCCCAGAGCAGCTGTGGCTGCCCCTGGATCCCTGGCAGTGCCCAAGGCCAGGTTGGACACTGGGGCTTGGATCCACCTGGGACAGTGGGAGGTGTCCCTGCCCATGGATGGGCTTTAAGATCCCTCCCATCCCAAACCATTCCATGAGAGTCCTGTGATCACACACTGTGGTCCCTCTGTGATCTCCATCAGGATTCCTTAGGCTGTGGATGGCAAAAAACTGGGAAAAGGCAGCCAGGGAATTTTTGTCCTGCGCTTGTCCTGTAGCGTCCCCTCTTATTTTGGAGGAAGCTTAAATTCCAGCACTAACCAAAAGAAGTGTTTTTTAGAAAAGATGGAAAAGGACCTGGAGTTTTCCTGATGGCTGAGGGATGAGTGGACACGGCAGGGAATGGGACAATTCCTCATCCTGCATCCCAACAAACCTTCAGCCACTCGAGCTGGGGGCAAATCCCCGTGCTCTCGTTCCTTGCCTTCCTTCATCTTTGCCGAGAGCTTCCCTCCCTGGTTTTGGGACAGCGCTGGGATTTTCCACCTCCTTTTCCCCTCGGGAGCTGGAGGAGGACTTTGGGGTGATCCATCTGGGAACAGGCCCTTTGGCTGGGCTGGAATCTCTCTCACCTCCTCCCACCTGTGCAGGTGAAACTCTCCCTGATTTTGGCCCGGGGCCACCCGAAACCTCTGAGTGGCAAAACAGTGGAAAACTCCCGAGTGGAATCCCATGGGAACGAGAGGGAGCACCCAGTGCGGGGTCCAGAGCCGTGCAGGGCAAGGCATGGAGATCCAGAACGAGGATTTGGGGTGTAGGTTTTGGCATAAGCTCCTGGAATTCTGCAGGATTTTAGGGAAACGGGAGAAACTTCCGAGCCTCGGAGCTGCGGCTCCTGGAGCCACCTGCGTGTGCGGGTTTGGGGCTTGCTCAGATCCAGCTGCTGGGCTGAGTCACATTCCCAGGTGAGTTCCCTGAGCCAGGTGGGAATCTTCCCGTTCCCCGTTTGCAGCTGGATCGGGAATGTGTCACTGCCGAACTCCCCTGCAGGTGAACTCTCAGCCCTGGGCTTCACCTGTCCCGGGAAAATGAGTAATCCCAAGATTTGAGAAACTTGGGATTGCTAAGGGCGGTTTTGTGTATTTAAGAAAACCTCTGGAATTTCAGACTTAGTGCCAGGGGGGTCTGGATACTGGAGGAGCCCATATTCCCACTCCATGTGGAACAAATCCCATCTCCCACCACACTGGATCTGGGAATTTGAGTCAAGTTCAGCGTGGTCGAGTCCGTCAGGAATATCATTCCATGGAAACACCAGGGAGGCTTTTATCTGCACACACACAGCGTGGGCACGTTGTAGGATAAGTAGGAAAGGACTTGTGGAACTTAGGCCAGGTCTTGCTCCTGGCCCATCCCAGTGGATTTGGGAACGGTGCTTGTACCACCCAGAAGCTCTGAGTTGGTTAAAACCGCCCAGGGGGTCAGATTTAATCATTTCTGGATTCATCTCCCTTGCTTTTCCGTGACCCTTTGGAATTCGAGCTCGCCCTGGCTCTGACTCATCCCCGTCTGAGCTGTGCCTGAAACTGGGTCAGGCTGGCAGAGAGGGCCCCACGTTGCTTTCCCTCCTCCAGGCTTTCAGTGGGGAAAAATCTGGATCAGGGGTCAAAACCCAGGAATTTTTTTGGTGGGAATTGGGACCTCGGAAAATAATCTGAGGTTTAAGAGCAAACAGAAATCCTGCTGGTGCTGGGGCAAGGGAGGAGAGGATGGAGAAGAGAAAGGGAACCATGGAGAGGTTTGGGTGGCATGGATCTTTGAGCCTCTGCTGTTCCAGCCCCATTCCATGGGCAGGGACAGCTCCCACTGTCCCAGGTGGATCCAAGCCCAGTGTCCAGCCTGGCCTTGGGATCCAGGGGCAGCCACAGCTGCTCTGGGAATTCCAGCCCAGCCCCTCCCCACCCTCCCAGCCAGGAATTCCTTGCCAAGATCCCAGCCCAATCTCCCCTTTCCCAGTGGGAGCCATTCCCTGCCTCCTGTCCCTCCAGGCTTTATCCAAAGTCTCTCTCCATCTTTCCTGTGTTTCCCTTCAGGTCCTGGAAGGTCACAATCCACTCAGAGCTCTCTGAGCGGGGTCTTTGCAGCTAAACTGGGGCTCCCAGGGCTTTGGGAACGGCTTGGGAAGGAGGAAAAGCCCCTCAGGAACTGAGAACTCTGGAAAATTCCGGAGCTCCCCAGGAACTTTGCTGGCTCCTGGTGCCATCAGCAGGGGAGGACAACAGGGATGGTTTTTAATGGAAAAAGAAAGGTTGATTTGGAACAAATAAGGAATAATTTCTTTTCAGTGAGGGTGGAAAACCCCTGGGCGATGTCCCTTGGAGAGGTGGTGGCCGTCCCATCCCTGGAAACATCCAAGGCCAGGCTGGATGTGGCTCCGAGCAGCCTGATCTGGTGGGAGATGTCCCTGCAGAGGGGCTGGACTGGAGAAACCTCAAAGATCCTTCACATCCCAAACTATTCCATGATTCCCAGCACCAGACAAGCTCCGCTGGATTTGTTCTGGAATTATTTCCTCCTGCCTGGAGGCGACCTTGCCTCCCAAAGTCCTTCAGGCCCAGCTCTGCTGCTGGAGGACGTGGCTTTGGGGACAAGGGGACCTCGGGGTCACCTCCTCCAGCGGCAGGAGGAGCCTGGCCGGGCAGGAACGCCGGGTTGGGAGAGTCTTTGGGAATGGGGAAACCAGGAATGCGAGAGCTCGGAGGCGACAGCAGCCCCTGGTTTGGATAGAGCCGAGCCCAGGGAAGCCGGGCCTTGCTCCGTGTGGGATCTGGGCCTCGTGTTGGAACGTGCCTTGACCCCGGGTGCCTCCAGGGAATGCTGAGTCCGGGAACTCCGCGGGTTTGAGGCCCAGGGAGGCCGGGACCCACCCTGAGATGCATCAGATAGGGAGAGCGAGCGAGACAAAAACCTGACGCAAGAGCTGACCTCGGAGGGGGGGCTGACTTCCCCAAGGATTTTGTTTTTTTTTCTTTTTTTCCCTCATTTTTTCCCTCTTTTGATGGTTTCTTGCAAAGCTTTCCCAGAGCTCGGGGTGGGTTTGGTCACTCTCTGAACACCGGTGGTGCCCAAACTCCAGATTTGTGTCCTCGGGATGTGTGGAAGCACCAGAGAGAGTTCAGGAGGCTTGGGCAGCACTCGGGAATGGCAGGGGGGGATTTTTGGGCAGGGAAGGATTTGGGCTGGATGATCCCTGGGGAATCCTTCCCACTCGGGATAATCTGGGATTCTGTGGGAGAAATGTCCTGTGCAGAGCTCGGCACCCAAAATGTGTCCTTGGAACGCGCCACGCAAAAATCCGCTCACGTTTCGGGGCCAAAAGGAGAAATCTGGGGAAGTTTTCTCCTGGTGCAGCTCCTCGTTTGCTGTGGGCCATCCTTTAACAGGATATTCTTCTGTGATCATCCCTTTTTAGGGTATTTTTCTGTGGATCCTCCTTTTTTAGGATACTGTGGACCATCCTTTTTTAGGATACTGTGGGATATCCTTTTTTAGGGTATTTCTCTGTGGATGATCCTTTATTAAGATATTTTTCTGTGGACCATCCATTATTAGGGTATTTTTCTGTGGATCATCCTTTCTTAGGATGTTTTCTGTGGACTATCCATTATTAGGGTATTTTTCTGTCGATCTTCCTTTATTGGGTATTTTTCTGTGGATCTTCCTTTTTTAGGGTATTTTCTGTGGGCCACTCTTTTTCAGGGCTTTTTTGGGTTTTTTTTTTGGTTTTTTTTTTGTTTGTTTTTTTTTTTTTGTTTTGTTTTGTTTTGTTTTGTTTTGTTTTGGCTTTTTTTTGGGTTTTTGGTTTTTTTTTTGGTTTTTTTTGGGTTTTTTTTTTTGGGTTTTTTTGGGTTTTTTTTGTTTTTTTGGATCATCCTTTATTAAGATATTTTGCTGTGGACCGTCCTTTTTTAGGGTATTTTCTGTGGATCATTCTCAGTCCCCATCCCTGGAGGTGTCCAAGGAATTCCTGGACGTGGCACTCAGGGCTCTGGGCTGGGGACAAGGTGGGGGATTGGACTCGATAATCCTGGAAATCTTTTCCCTCAGTGATCCCGGGATTCTGGGATTGTATTAAGTGGGATCTAAGGGGAAGTTGTTCCCTGTAAGGGTGAGGAGACCCTGAAATGGAATTCCCAGATTTGCCGTGGCTGCCCCTGGATCCCTGGCAGTGTCCAGGTTGGAGCACCCAGGGTCCTTACCCATGGATGAGGCTGGAATAGGATCAGCTTTAATTCCCTTCCGGCCCAAACCATCCTGAAATTCTGGGAATTCTCGAATTCCTCAGCTGCAGCTCCTCTCTTCACTTCAGGGACAGCAAATAATTAAAAAAAAAAAAAAAATAATGACAGCAATCAGAACCCAGACCTGATTTCATCCGTGGCACTCGGCGGGCCGGGAAGCGTCTCCTCACGGCTCGGATTTTATTCCCTGTGCATTTGTGCTGGAAAAAAAATCAGGAGCCAGGTCGGGTTTTATGGATGTCTGTCAGCAAAAAGAAAGGCATGAAGCCATCGGGGCGGCTCCACCCGCCCGTAAATTTTTTATGCATTGGGAGAGGAAGCCCAAACAACATCGGATTTGCAAGTGCGGGGCCGTGCCAGAGTGGGATCGGGCTCCTGATTTCCAGGGCAAGCAAATTTTGGGGTTTGGAAAGGTCAGGGAGGAGACGCCGAGCCCGAGTGCTTTTGCTGTGGGAAATGTCACTGTCAGGGCACTCCCCGGGTTTTATAAAGTTGTTTCTGTCCCTCATAAGCGTCTTTAAATCCCTGCTTTTCCTCCTTGATGGGGGATTCCTGTCCTGCAGTGCTGGTGCAGGGAGCAAATGAGAAAGCAGGGATGGAGCTGGGATTCAGGGAATCGTGGAGTGGTCTGCGTGGGAAAGGATCTTAAGGATCTTTTTATTCCACCCCGTCCACGGGCAAGAAAATCTCCCACTGTCCCAGGTGGATCCAACCTGGCCTTGGGCACTGCCAGGGATCCAGGGGCAGCCACAGCAAATCTGGGAATTCCAGCCCAGCCCCTCCCCACCCTCCCAGCCAGCAATTCCTTCAAAAGATCCCAGCCCAATCTTCCCCTTTCCCACTGGGAGCCATTCCCTGCCTCCTGTCCCTCTGTCCCTTGTCCCCAGTCCCTCTCCAGCTCTCCTGGAGCCCCTCCAGGGACTCCGAGCATTCCCTGGATTTTTCCCTTCTCCAGGTGGAACAGTTTGTGTTGGAAAGGACCTCAAATCCCATCCCATTCCAACCCCAACACCTCCCACCATCCCAGGTGAATCCAACCTGGCCTTGGGCACTGCCAGGGATCCAGGGGCAGCCACAGCAAATCTGGGAATTCCAGCCCAGCCCCTCCCCACCCTCCCAGCCAGCAATTCCTTCCAAAATCCCACCTAAAACCTTCCCTCCTTCCGCTCCAATCCCTCTCCCCCTTGTCTCAAAAAAGGGAAAAGTCAGGAAAATTCCCTTTCCAGGCACCGCGAGCTCTCCCCGCTCCCAGAATCGCCAATCCCCCGCGGAAAACCGGGAATTGGGAGCCTCGGCCGCAGAGCTCTGCTGATTTACGGGGATCCCGAAGCCCTTGGGCGGCGCAGGGGGGGTCAGCCGGGGGCGTTTTGGGCCGTCTGGAGCTGCCGAGATGGGGGCGCGACCCCCCCCCCCCGGGGCCGGCGGTGCCGCCGAGTCTGGCACAGCCCGGGATCCGCTCCGCGCCGCTCTCCATGGAAACCGTGGATCGGGAGCTCCGGCTGGGACCGGGATGTGCCCGCCAGCGGGAGGCGGCCGTGGGGACAGGGGGTGACAGAGGGGGGTTTAGGGACATAAAGGGGGTTTAGGGGCATAAAAGGGGGTGACAGAGGGGGTTTTGGGACATAAAGCGGGGAGGAGAGGGGGGTTTAGGGGCACATAAAGGGGGGTTTAGGGGCACAGAGGAGGTGACAGAGGGGGTTTAGGGATATAAAAGGGGGAGGAGAGAGGGTTTAGGGGCACGAAGGAGGTGACAGAGGGGGTTTAGGGGCACTGGGGGGGGAGGAGAGCAGGTTTAGGGACATAAAAGGGGGAGGAGGGGGTTTAGGGTCACAAGGGGGTGACAGAGGGGGTTTAGGGACATAAAGGGGGAGAAGAGCGGGTTTAGGGGCACAGAGGGGGCAGGAGAGGGGGGTTTAGGGACATAGAAGGGGGAGGACGGGGTGTAGGGGCACAGGGGGGTGGCAGAGGGGGTTTAGGGACATAAAAGGGAGAGGAGAGGGGGGTTTAGGGACATAAAGGGGTTTTAGGGGCATAAAAGGGGGTTTAGGGGCACAGAGGGATGACACAGGGGGTTTAGAGACATAAATTGGAGAGGAGAGGGGGTTTAGGGGGCACAAAGGGGGGAGGAGAGGGGGTTTAGGGGCACAAAGGGGGGGAGGAGAGGGGGTTTAGGGGCACTGGGGGGTAACAGAGGGGGTTTAGGGACATAAAAGGGGGGAGGACGGGGTTTAGGGGCACTGGGGGGGTAACAGAGGGGGTTTAGGGACATAAAAGGGGGAGGACGGGGGTTTAGGGGCACAGGGGGGTGGCAGAGGGGGTTTAGGGACATAAATGGGGCAGGAGAGGGGGGTTTAGGGACATAAAGGGGGTTTAGGGGCACGAAGGGGGTGACAGAGGGGGTTTAGGGGCACTGGAGGGGAGGAGAGGGAGTTTAGGGGCACAGGGGGGTGGCAGAGGGGGTTTAGGGGCAGAGGGGGTTTGGGGTGACCGGGACGTTGCTGAGGCAGGAGGTGCCCGTGGTGCTGACAGGGATTTCAGGGAAGAGGGAAAAGGATCTCCCGCCCCCTTCCTTGGGAAAATTCCCCCTGCTGCAGACAGGGAAGGCAAATCCCAGCCGTCCGCCCCTAAATCCACCTTCCCCTCTGCCTCCTGGTGTTTTGGGGGAGTCCATCCCCGGGGGAGTCCGTTCCTAAATCCACCTTTCCCTCTGCTTTTAGTGTTTTGGGGGAATCCATCCCTAAATCCACCTTTTCCTCTGCTCTTGGTGTTTTGGGGGAATCCATCCCTGGGAGGAGTCCGTCCCTAAATTCACCTTTCTCCCTGCTTTTGATGTTTTGGGGAGTCCATCCCTAAATCCACCTTTCCCTTTGCTTTTTGGTGTTTTGGGGAATCTGTCCCTAAATCCACATTTCCTTCTCTTTTTGGTGTTTTTGGGGGAATCTGTCCCTAAATCCACCTTTCCCTCTGCTCCTGGTGGGGGGGAAATCCACCCCTAAATCCACCTTTCCCTTTGCTTATGCTGTTTTTGGGGAGTCCGTTCCTAAATCCACCTTTCTCTTTGCTTTTCATGTTTTTGGGGAGTCCGTCCCGAAATCCACTTTTCCCATTGCTTATGCTGTTTTTGGGGAGTCCGTTCCTAAATCCACCTTTCTCCCAGCTTTTGGTGTTTTTGGGGAGTCCGTTCCTAAATCCACTTTTCCCTTTGCTTATGCTGTTTTTGGGGAGTCCGTCCCCAATTCACTTTTCTCCCTGCTTTTGGTGTTTTGGGGACTCCATCCCTAAATTCACCTTTCCCTTTGCTTTTGATGGTTTTGGGGTGGTCTGTCCGAAACCCGCCTTTCTCCCAGCGTTAGGTGTTTTTGGGGAGCCGCTGCCCGGCGATTTTGGTGTTTTTGGGGAGCCGCTGCCGGTGAGTTTGGTGTTTTTGGGGAGCTGCTCCCCGGCGATTTTGGTGTTTCTGGGGAGCTGCTCCCCGGCGATTTTGGGGAGCCGCTGCCCGGCGATTTTGGTGTTTTTGGGGAGCTGCTCCCCGGCGATTTTGGGGAGCCGCTGCCCGGCGATTTTGGTGTTTTTGGGGAGCCGCTGCCCGGTGATTTTGGTGTTTTTGGGGAGCCGCTCCCCGGCGATTTTGGTGTTTTTGGGGAGCCGCTGCCCCGCGCAGGAGGGTGTTCGGTGCGGAAGGAGCCGCAGGTGGCACCGGAGATAAACAAAGCAATTAAACTTTTACTTTTCCCTCCCGTAAACGGAAGCGGGAGCCGAGGCCGGGCTGGAATGCGGCTCCCGATTCCTGTTCCTTAATGAGCTCGGGGGCGGAGGTTTGACAGGAGCTGGCCTTGGAATGACAATTCCCACCTTTTACCTGGATAAACATCCCGGCCGCTCCTGGCAGCGGGAGCCGCGTGGTTCCTTTGATCTGCGCGAGGGCTGGGAGCTGCGAGATAAGAGCGGAGATAACAAAACGCGATCCCGGGGAAGGGCAGGACCCGCAGATCTGTGGCGGTGACTCGGCTGTGACCTCCCGGCGCTGGCTGCTCCACGTTGTCCTTGATCCTGACCGCGGGAAGCAGCTTGGGATGGTCCCAAGGATCTGCTCAAGGGATACAAGAATCCCGGGATGGTTTAGGTGGGACCTTAGGGACCTTAAATCCCATCCCACCCCATCCAGGGACACCTCCCACTGTCCCAGGTGGATCCAAGCCCCAGTGTCCAACCTGGCCTTGGACATTCCCAGGGATCCAGGGGCAGCCACAGCAAATCTGGGAATTCCAGCCCAGCCCCTCCCCACCCTCCCAGCCAGGAATTCCTTCAAAAGATCCCAGCCCAATCTCCCCTTTCCCACTGGGAGCCATTCCCTGGCTCCTGTGCCTCTGTCCCTTGTCCCCAGTCCCTCTCCAGCTCTCCTGGAGCCCCCTTCAGGAACTCTGAGCATTCCCTGGATTTTCTCTTCTCCAGGTTGAACAGTTTATGTTGGGACCTTAAATCCCATCCCATTCCAACCCCAACACCTTCCCCTGTCCCAGGTTGCTCCAAGCCCCAGTGTCCAACCTGGCCTTGGACACTTCCAGGGATCCAGGGACAGCACAAACCGTGGGACACGGATGTGGCAGGGAGGCTCCCTGGAGCAGGGCCAAGCTTTTGGCTCATTGGGGTCACTTTGCTCCTTGCCCTCCTTCCCTCGGTGCTCCCGGGGGGTGGTGGCACCTCCCCAGGGTGCCCAAAATTCAGCTGTCACCCGGTGGTGACCTTCTGGCCCTGGGTTTGCGGCGGGGGTGTGGCAGCAGCCGAGCCGGTTCCGGGCAGGATCGGGAGCAGGAGAAGATGGGAATGGCAGGGGCAGGACAGGACCTGGTGGCGCCTGGGCCAGGAAAAATCCAGGGCAGAGCTCAGAGCCCCTTGCAGGGCTTGGAGGGGCTCCAGGAGAGCTGGAGAGGGACTGGGGACAAGGGACAGAGGGACAGGAGCCAGGGAATGGCTCCCAGTGGGAAAGGGGAGATTGGGCTGGGATCTTGGCAAGGAATTCCTGGCTGGGCTGGAATTCCCAGATTTGCTGTGGCTGCCCCTGGATCCCTGGCAGTGCCCAAGGCCAGGTTGGATCCACCTGGGACAGTGGGAGGTGTCTCTGCCCATGGATGGGGTGGGGTTGGATGGGATTTAAGGTCTTTTCCAACCCAAACCATTCCAGGATTCTGGAGCTCTTTTGCTCTGGGAGAGCTGGGAATGTTCCCCTGGAGAAGGGAAAAATCCAGGGAATCCTCAGAGTCCCTGAAGGGGCTCCAGGAGAGCTGGAGAGGGACTGGGGACAAGGGACAGAGGGACAGGAGGCAGGGAATGGCTCCCAGTGGGAAAGGGGAGATTGGGCTGAGATCTTTTGAAGGAATTGCTGGCTGGGAGGGTGGGGGGAGGGGCCTGGCACAGTTTTGGTTGGACTCAAGGTTTCTTTGGGGAGTTCAGCGCTGGTTTTGGCTCCTCGGGCCCCACCAGGAGAGGATTCCTGTGGGATGTTCCAGCACATACAGACACTTGCATGGTAAAATCAGGGAATCATGGAATGGTTTGGGTTGGAAGATGATCCAGTGCCACCCCCATGCCACTGTCCAGGCTGCTCCAAGCCCTGTCCAGCCTGGCCTTGGACACTTCCAGGGGATCCAGGGGGCAGCCACAGCTGCTCTGGGAATTCCAGCCCAGCCCCTCCCCACCCTCCCAGCCAGGAATTCCTTCCTAATATTTACCTTAAATCCACCTTTTCTCACTTTAAATGCATTCCCTCTTGTCCTGATCCCAAGGAATTCCAGTTGGGAGTATGTCAGCCTGGCTGGGGCCCTCTTCTTCCCAGACTGGACAGTTTTCCTCAGAAATTCCTGGTGGAAGGATCTTGTCCCGGTGGGAGGTGTCCCTGCCCATGGCACGGGTTTGGAATGCGATGATCCTTAAGGTCCATTCCAACCCAACCCCAAATTCCGGGATTGTCCCACGCCCCCAGCGCTGTGCAGATGTTGTGAAGCACCAACAGCTGGAATCCCAACTGTTCCCACCTAGGAATTGCAAGTTTTGACCCGAGATCTCACTGCCAGCTGCTCTGCCGCTAATTCCACAAGTTATTCCAGGATTTTTCTGAGCAATCTCATGGATGTTCTCCCAGCGGGACGTTTGGCGTTGCCGAACCAGCCAGGGTGGGAATGCCACCCTTGGGATTCATTCCATGCCAACAGTGACTTGGAGCCACCAGGGAGTGGGTGAAACCCTTTAAACCTCCCAATTCCCAGAAATTCCCAGCTTTCCTCCATCCCAATCCAAGGGGAACCACAGGGAAAAACCTCCCCCCCACCTTTTTTTTTTTTTTTTTTTTTTCGGTTTCAACACATTTCTTATCACTCGGGGGAAGCTCATTAAGCGCTTTTTAAACGAAAGATTAAATTGATTGAATCCCTGACTAATTTTTCTGGTTGCTGGACGGGGTCATAAATAGTCGGGGTGTTTATCTCAGTGACAGGCGGCTCCGTGCTGGGAGAGATTGGATCTCCTGGAGCACTCCTGTCCCTCCAGGCATTCTGTGGAAAAAGGGGGGAAAAAAAAAAAAAAAAAGAAGAAAAAACCCCAAAACAAACAAACAAAAAAACCCCCCAAACCAACCAACTGACAAAAAAAAACAAACAAACAAAAAAAATCCAAAAACAAAAAAAAAAACAAAACCAGAAGAAAATCAAAAATGCCCCCCCCCAAAAAAAAACAAAAAAAAAAAACAAAACAAAAAAAAAACCAAAAAAAAAAAAAAAACAAAAAAAAAAAAAGGAAAGTGTTTATCCCAACCAATTTGTAATCCCTGCCTTAAAAAGAACCCAAATCCTTCTCGGGATTTACAGCTCCAGGTCCCTCCTGCTTTGGGACAAAGCCAGGGAATGCTGGTGGTGGGTGCTGCTCTTCCCAAAAACGTGTGTGGAGCTCTCCTCCTGCTCGGGGTTAATCGGGGACCTGCCACATCCTGGCTGTTGGGCACCGGAGATTTGGCGCTGGTTTGGAATTCTGGTGGGAATTCTGGTGAGGTTGGCCTCCCTGTGTGACCTCGATCCGTGTTTTTCCGACGCTTCCCATGGGAATTCCACCGTTAAAGTTGGCGCTGCTCACGCCAGGGTCACCCCTGAGCTCAGGGCTCTGCCCTTGGTATGGGGGAAGCGGGAATTTTTTGGGAAGGATTGCGGAAATAGGACAGCAGGGAATGGTTTGAAATGGAATGAGGAGACATTTGGACGGGATGTTGGGAAGGAATTCCTCCCTGTGAGGCCCTGGAATGGAATTCCCAGAAAAGCTGCCCCTGGATCCCTGGCAGTGCCCAAGGCCAGGCTGGACACTGGGGCCTGGATCCACCTGGGACAGTGGGAGGTGTTGGGGTTGGAATGAAATCATCTTTGAGGTCCTTCCAACCCAAACCATTCCATGATTCCTTGTCCTTGGCAGGCCATGGATGCTCCCACACCCAGCACTGAGCACCGGGTTTAGTTTCTTCCCCTGAATTTGCAGGATTGAACCTGGAGTGGCTCCTGTTTTCCTTCTGGATTAACGCCAGGACTGGGAATCGCGAGTAGGAATGTAATCCTAAATTAATTTCTGTACCTGCAGTCCATGAAGTGCCTAAATAATAAAACTTGGAATTACTTCTTGGATTTAGAGAAGCTGGGATATTTCTCCTTCTGGGAGACACCTGAGGAGAAGCAGAGCTGTCACCTCATCCCAGCGTCACAAAAATCCCCCAAAAGAGGGAAAAAAGCAGCTCCTTCCACAGAAACCTTTGGGTTTCCTCTGGCTCTTTCCTCTCCCAGGTGTGGGATCCAAAAATCTGGGAGCGGGCAAGGATCTGCATCCTTTGGAGGTAAAAAAATATCCCGGGGAGGGTTGGGAAAGAGCCAAGAGCAGCCCCCCAAATTTTTGTCTCTGCAGGGGATTTTTGAGGTGGATCAGGGCCTCTCCTGACATCACCTGGAGGAGTGGGACCAACAGCAGGGAAAAGCTGCCCCATCCCATTAAATCCCGAGGTGCAGACATCTGGAAAAATCTTCCAGACTGGGTTTAGTTTGCATGGAGGGCTTGGAAAGCACTGGGAACAAGGAAGTCCAGGAATTCCTGGTCCATGTCCCCTTCAGGTCCTGGAAGGTCACAGTTTGGTAACCCCAAAGCTTCTCTTCACCAGGATGAACATTCCCAATGCTTACAATTCCCTTTCCCTTTCCCTTTTCCCTTTCCCCTCTCCCCTCTCCCTCTCCCCCTCCCCTTTCCTTTCCTTTCCTTTCCTTTCCTTTCCTTTCCTTTCCTTTCCTTTCCTTTCCTTTCCTTTCCTTTCCTTTCCTTTCCTTTCCTTTCCTTTCCTTTCCTTTCCTTTCCTTTCCTTTCCTTTCCTTTCCTTTCCTTTCCTTTCCTTTCCTTTCCTTTCCTTTCCTTTCCTTTCCTTTCCTTTCCTTTCCTTTCCTTTCCTTTCCTTCCCTTCCCTTCCCTTCCCTTCCCTTCCCTTCCCTTCCCTTCCCTTCCCTTCCCTTCCCTTCCCTTCCCTTCCCTTCCCTTCCCTTCCCTTCCCTTCCCTTCCCTTCCCTTCCCTTCCCTTCCCTTCCCTTCCCTTCCCTTCCCTTCCCTTCCCTTCCCTTCCCTTCCCTTCCCTTCCCTTCCCTTCCCTTCCCTTCCCTTCCCTTCCCTTCCCTTCCCTTCCCTTCCCTTCCCTTCCCTTCCCTTCCCTTCCCTTCCCTTCCCTTCCCTTCCCTTCCCTTCCCTTCCCTTCCCTTCCCTTCCCTTCCCTTCCCTTCCTTCCCTTCCCTTCCCTTCCCTTCCCTTCCCTTCCCTTCCCTTCCCTTCCCTTCCCTTCCCTTCCCTTCCCTTCCCTTCCCTTCCCTTCCCCCTTTTTTCCCTTTCCTGGGAAAATCCAGGAATTCCTGGCCCATGAGGAGCTCCTGACTTGGATTCAGGATAATCCTGGGTTTATTTTTAAACCTCTCCTTAATCCCTCCTCGCACATCTGGAAGAGCAAATTGGACACAGGGAGGGAAGTTGGCAGGAAAGCTCCAGGAGGGAAATAAACCCCCGGGAAATTGGGAATAAAAATGGGGAAATTTTGAATAAATGGGGGAAATTGGGAGTGTGTGCCTTGACAGGTCCTAAAAGGGAGAGGTTCACTAATAATTATTATTAATTATTAACTAATAATTATTATTAATAGAATTATTAGTTCACTAATAATTTGGAATAACTCCAGCAGCGTTGTTGGCTCTGTGCTCAAGGGACTGGGCTTGCAGTCAAGTTCAGTAATAATTTTATTATTTTATAACATTTCCTTGTTATATAAATCTTGATATAGTTGTATTTATAATTTTGGATTATATTTCTATTATTCCTATTTTATCCAGAATATATTTGCTACGTAATTATTTAACTTTTCTTACTGTATTTCTCTTATTTCTATGATTCATGTTTTATATCTACTTTCGTATATTATTATATTTTAATTTTCTATTATTTATATTTTATATCCAATGTGTTTTATATGTCACTATTTATAGCTTTATTATTTAATTTATCTAATTTGCAATTTTATTTTACATATGGTCTATTTAATATATTATTTATATTTTTATTATTTCATTTTTATTGTTTATATTTTCTATCTAATATATTTTATATGTTATTATTTATAATTGTACTGTTTCATTTATGTTATTCGATTTTTTGTATCTATATAGAATATAGAAAATATATTATTTATATTTATATAATTTTATTTCCTTTATTTCTATTTTATTATTTATCTTGTTCTATCATTTACATTTTACATCCATGATTTATGTTATATATATTATTACTTATATTTTTATTATTTTGTTAATAATATTTCTCTATTTATGTTATATATTATATATATAATGTTATGATTATGTTACATTTGTACACATATAATTTTATTTTTATATGCTATGTATTTTATATATTTTTACTTATTTTTATTGAAATTTATTATTATAACTATAATTATCTATAATATAAGAAGATACATTATTATATTATTTTTATTCAAATTAAGTATTATAACTATTTAAATTTAATAATTTTTATCATTTCATTCCTATTATTTCATTCTTTAAGCCTCTTTAATTTTCCAAGGACCTGAAATACGAAATTCCTCCCGAACTGGAGCATCCAAACCAGAAACTGTGGAGGAATCCCTGCAAAGACTTTGGAAGTTTTGATAATTCCAAATCTAAATCTAATTTATATCCCCCAAAATCCATATTTTCCATATTAAATCCACATTTATATCCCTAAACTCCAGGCAGGATGGATTTGGATCGAGCACGGTTTGGGGAAGGATAAATTGACCCAATCCTGATAAAATTTGGGGTCTGTATCCCAAATGATGCTTTGGGATCCAACGGATTCACCCGGAGCTGCAGCGCTCCCGGGAAATCATGGAATGAGGGATTGCTTTATTTCATCCATGGAAAATCCGCCTTTTCCCCCATTTTTAATTTCATTTTTTTAGGTAATTCTGGAAATGCCCCTTCCGGATAATGAGGATTCCCAATCCCTTTTTTTCCTCCGTCTGGGGAGCCATAAAATTTGGGATGGATCCGCGCTCCACAACAGGTCCGGGCAGGAAGCGGGGAGGGATCCGTGGAAACCTTCGGGGGAATTTCGGGAGATGGAAGGTAATTAACGCCGATTGGAATTTGGCCGGGATTCCGGAGCTCTGCTGGTGGGAGAGGCACAGCTGGGATCTGGGATAGGATCGGAATCATTCCGGCTCCGTCATCCCAAACGGGTGAAAATTGGGATCCTCCAGAGGATTTGCTCGGCAAATCCCAAAATCTGGCCAAGGAGATTGGGAAAAAGCAGCTTCCCATTCTTTATCCGGCTGATTCCTCTCCGGAGGAAGGAAATGGAGGAATTCCTTTCTGGAAATAGAAATACAAAAAAAAATTTTGATATAAAAGGTGAATAATGAATTTAGGGGGGAAAATCCCCGGAAATCCCATGGAATACAAAAAAACTCCCCCAATAACAATCCAGTTTTCTGCAGTGTTTTTCCAAAACAAGGATTTTTTCCCTCAAAGTTTGTGGTTATTCCCATAAAAAGTGGGACTGAGGGAGCGGAGGTGGGGCTTGTTTGGGTTCGGGAGGGCTTGTAGTGCTGGGATCCCCTGGATCAGGGAATTCTTCATTTCTTCAGGAATGCCCTGAGCCCATGAACACCAAGCCAGACAAAACTCCCGGTGGGATCACGGATCTGCTCCAGATCCACATCCCGGTATCCTGCGGGGTTGTGCCTTCCTCGGATCCGCAGCCCAGCACGGAGCGGGGTTTTTCTGGGATGAGGGGCTCAGACAGCTCCAAGAATTTCCCAAACCGTACGGATTGGGAATGGGAGGGAAAACCAGAGGTCACTCAGCCCAGCTCCTCGCCCCGGGGCGGGATGAGCTTTCCCTGCGTCATTCCTGATCCTGTCGAAATCATTCCCAAAAACCCCCAGCAGCGACGGCTCCCTCGCCCCTTCCCGGCAATCCATTCTTTTTTCCCTTATCTCTTTTTTCCCCTCCCATCCATCTCTCACATTGAAATTCCAGTGCCGGATTCCTCATCCCAAGTGATGGGATCATCCTCTTCCTCACCATCCCTGTTTCCTTCACCCTTTCCATGCTCTCCTCCTCATCCCGGATTTTCTCCTGGCCACCTCCAGAGTGGAATTCCAGGGTCAGGTCCCCTCATCCAACTGTTGCCGCCTCGTTCCCAGGGATGTGGGCACACTCATTCCCACTTTTCACCTCCTCCTGCCCTGTCCATCCCTCCTGTCCATGCTCCAAGGATCCTCATCCCTGTTTCCTCCAGACCCGCCGTTCCGGTTGGTTTGGGGAAGGATATCACGGAGCTTTATTTTCTTCTTTTTTTCGGGGGGGATGAGGGTGATTTTCCAAGGATCAAGGAGCCGCAGGAGCCGGAGATAAGGATCAGAGTAACTCGGGCAGGGTGTGGGAGGCGGGAGAGTGGCGGCTCCAGCCTTAATCTTGGCCTCTGTGAGTCAGACCCGGCCTCTGCCCAGGTCAGGTTAGGCTTGAATTTAAATCCAGCCTGGTCTGGGGACACACCAGGGTGTCCAAGCCATGTCTGGGTCCTGGAATTCTGTGGTGGATCAGGACTTCCGAAGCTTTCTGCAGTTAAACCTGGCCTAAAGGAGCAGAAATTCCATGAACTTCACTCCAAGCCCCATTCCAGGAACATCCCCATCCCCATCCTGCTGTTTCTCATGGACAGGGCTGGAGGGGGCAGTTCTGTGCCCTGAACCAAAGTCCCTCTTAGCCCATGGGATGTTGGAGCCACTGATCCCAGGGTTCTGGAGCCCCTCTGCTCTGGAGCCAGGCTGGGAAAACTGGGAATGTTCCCCTGGAGAAGGGAAAATCCAGGGAATCCTCAGAGTCCCTGAAGGGGCTCCAGGAGAGCTGGAGAGGGACTGGGGACAAGGGACAGAGGGACAGGAGCCAGGGAATGGCTCCCAGTGGGAAAGGGGAGATTGGGCTGGGATCTTTTGAAGGAATTCCTGGCTGGGAGGGTGGGGAGGGGCTGGGCTGGAATTCCCAGATTTGCTGTGGCTGCCCCTGGATCCCTGGCAGTGCCCAAAGCCAGGTTGGACACTGGGCTTGGATCCACCTGGGACAGGGGGAGGTGTCCCTGCCCATGGATGGGATGGGATTTAAGGACCCTTCCCACCCAATCCATGATTTTATGTCAAGATCTGTGTGGCCAAAAAAAGCTAAAAAAAAAAAAAAGTTGTCCCTTCACCTAAACCGGGAATTTCATTGTGTTGACTTCAGGGAACCTCCCAACCCTTCTCGTCCCCCTTTTCCCATGGATCGCTGCTCCTGGAGCAGCACAGGGACCCCTTTGGGTGACACTGGAGTAGAATCCCTGGATGAGGCAGAAACCCCAAGTTTGGCCGCTTCTGCAATAATTCCAAGTGAGGATTTTGCAAGAGTGGGTGTGGGATCCCTGGCTCGGCTCCAGCTCCGCTGATCCCATGGAAGCCCGGAAAAGCGAAACCCCAAATCCAAACAACACCCCCCACCCCCTGCTCCTGTAATTTGGGATGCATCCAATTATTTTCCGGAGCTGCTGCACTGTTGATTTTTTAGGAGTGGATGAGCTGATTATCCAAGTGTTAACGAGATAAGAATTAGGGATGAACATCCCAGCATTTTTTTGGGATTTGTGCTGCTGTGGGTGATGGGAGGATGGATAAGCTGGGCTTTGCTGAGCTGCTGGCTCTGCAAATCCCCACATTTTTTTTTTTTGTGCCAAGCTCTGGGATCAAAGCTGCTCCATAAATGGGAGTTATTAATAATCCTAATTATTGGATGTCGGAAAATTGGTGCCGGCTGTTTTCCCATTAAAAAATAAAAGGGGATGGATAGAGCCCTTTCAATTTTTTCCCAGGAATATTAAGTTCATTTATAAAACAATGCTAAGGAGTTGCCTCAAGGAGCCTGAAATTTGGGGATATTCCTGGGGATTTTATCTTGCCATGAAAACAATTCCCAAACTCAAAGGGTGGAATTTTCAGGAGCAGGAATTCAATCACAATTTATAATTCCTGACCTTTGGGTTTGCCCCTTTTCACCCCGATGGATCATAAATCATTTTCCCAGAGCAGGAACGGAGGGAAGGGGGTGCTCCCCTCCCGTGTGGATGGGGTGGAACTCGGGAATCATCCTGTGCCAGCGGGATGAAGCAACAGCTCGTTTGGGAGGTGAAGTCATGGGATCACAGGAATTAGGGCTGGGAAAAAGCTCATTAAGGAATTTGCTGCATCCCTCTCCCCCTACGTGCTCGTGGCTCTGTCCCGAGCTTTGTCTGGACTAGTTGGGAACATCCCAGGGGAGCAGGAGGAACATCTCCAAACGAAACTGCAGCGGGAGCAGACGGAGGAGCTGAAGCCCGGCCAGGAATGGGAATGTTCCTCCTGGAAAAATAAAAAAATTAAAAAAAAAAATAAAAAAGCCCATGGAATCTCCAGGCTGCCAGGCTTAAGTATTAAATCCCAGGAATCTTTTAGGTCGGAAAACCCCTCTAGGATCGAGTCCAAAACAGCCAGATCCACCACTGGCTTTTCCTGCAGATTTCCTCTTCAGATCCCGGCCAATCCCATCATTTTTCCGTGTGGAAGCGGCGCTGGCGGAGCGGCTGCAAATTCCAGGGGGAGCAGGAATGCTGGAGGACGCACGTGCAGCTCAGGGATGGTGTCCACGAGCCTGGAACGAGCTCTGCTCCCACAAAGGTCATTCCAGGTCAGGATTGGAGATCCACGTAGGAAGCTGTGCAAGTGCTCTGATTGGAAAACCGTTCAAAGCAGGGCTGGAAAAGCAGATTCCATGGAAAAGTGTCCGGTGTGGTGCGTGCAGGGGGTGGGGGAGCCAAGTGGAGCACCCAAGATCTGGGATGTGCCAGGCTGGGAAGTCCTGGGGGAATGGAAATTAATTTTTTTACCAAATTTCTGTGTCCACGGGGAATTCCTCAGCCTTTTATGCCTCTGGAATGTCACAGAGACAGCAAATCCCAGGTGCTGCTGTTCCCTCTGCCCCCAAATTCCCAGCAAAATTCCAGCCAGGCCTTTTCCTGGACAAATCCTCCTGTTCTCCCTCACCCCTCCCTTGGTTAAACTCTCCCTGGCCTCAGTGGCTGTTTCCTCCTTTTGCACTCCAGACAATTCCAATGGGTTTGGAATTCCCTTGCCCCCACATTCCCTCTGCCCCCAGATTCCCAAAAAAACCTCAGCCAGGCCTTTTCCTGGATAAATTCTCCCATTTTTTCCTAAACCTCCCATTGGCTAAACCCTCCTGTACTCAGTGGCTGTTTCCTTCTTTTTCTCTCAATTCCAAAGGAATTTTTTTCCTCTGGGATGAGCCAATTCCTCAGGCTCCGTTTGGGATTCCGGCTGCAGGGCGACCCTTTGGCAATCTGGGAATGAAATTCCATGTTTTCCTGAATAAATCTTCCCATCTTCCTTGGCTAAACCCTCCTGGCCTCAGTGGCTACTCCCTCCTTTTCCACTCAAATTCCAGTGGATTTGGAATTCCCTTGCCCCAAATTCCCAGCAAAAGCCCAGCCAGGCCTTTTCTTGGATAAATCCACCCTTTCTTCCTGAGCCTTCCCTTGGCTAAACCCTCCTGGCCTCAGTGGCTGTTTACTTCTTTTTCTCTCAATTCCAAAGGAATTTTTTTCCTCTGGGATGAGCCAATTCCTCAGGCTCCGTTTGGGATTCCAGCTGCAGGGTGATCCTTTGGTAATCTGGGAATGAAATTCCGTGTTTTCCTGAATAAATCTTCCCATCTTCCTTGGCTAAACCCTCCTGGTCTCAGTGGCTGTTTCCTCCTTTTTCTCTCAATTCCAAAGGATGTTTTTCCTCTGGGATGAGCCAATTCCTCAGGCTCCATTTGGGATTCCGGCTGCAGGGTGACCCTTTGGTAATCTGGGAATGAAATTCTGTGTTTTCCTGGTTAAATCTTCCCATCTGCCTTGGCTAAACCCTCCTGGCCTCAGTGGCTGCTCCCTCCTTTTCCACTCAAATTCCAGTGGATTTGGAATTCCCTTGCCCCAAATTCCCAGCAAAAGCCCAGCCAGGCCTTTTCTTGGATAAATCCACCTTTTTTTCCTAAACCTTCCCTTGGCTAAACCCTCCTGGCCTCAGTGGCTGCTTCCTTCTTTTTCTCTCAATTCCAAAGGAATTTTTTTCCTCTGGGATGAGCCAATTCCTCAGATTCCGTTTGGGATCTCGGCTACAGGGCGACCCTTTGGCAATCTGGGAATGAAATTCCGTGTTTTCCTGGATAAATCTTCCCATTCTTCCCTTGGCTAAACCCTCCTGGCCTCAGTGGCTGCTCCCTCCTTTTCCACTCAAATTCCAGTGGATTTGGAATTCCCTTGCCCCAAATTCCCAGCAAAAGCCCAGCCAGGCCTTTTCTTGGATAAATCCACCTTTTTTTCCTGAGCCTTCCCTTGGCTAAAGCCTCCTGGCCTCAGTGGCTGTTTCCTTCTTTTTCTCCCAATTCCAAAGGAATTTTTTCCTCTGGGATGAGCCAATTCCTCAGATTCCGTTTGGGATCTCGGCTACAGGGCAACCCTTTGGCAATCTGGGAATGAAATTCCGTGTTTTCCTGCTTAAATCTTCCCATCTTCCTTGACTAAACCCTCCTGGCCTCAGTGGCTGCTTCCTCCTTTATCTCTCAATTCCAAAGGATTTTTTTCCTCTGGGATGAGCCAATTCCTCAGGCTCCATTTGGGATTCCAGCTGCAGGGCGACCCTTTGGCAATCTGGGAATGAAATTCGGTGTTTTCCCGGATAAATCTTTCCATCTTCCTTGACTAAACCCTCCTGGCCTCAGTGGCTGCTTCCTCCTTTTTCTCTCAATTCCAAAGGATTTTTTTTCCTCTGGGATGAGCCAATTCCTCAGATTCCGTTTGGGATCCTGGCTACAGGGCAACCCTTTGGCAATCTGGGAATGAAATTCCGTGTTTTCCTGGAAAAATCCTCCCATTCTTCCCTTGGCTAAACCCTTCTGGCCTCAGTGGCTGTTTCCTTCTTTTTCTCTCAATTCCAAAGGAATTTTTTCCTCTGGGATGAGCCAATTCCTCAGGCTCCATTTGGGATTCCAGCTGCAGGGCGACCCTTTGGCAATCTGGGAATGAAATTCCGTGTTTTCCCGAATAAATTTTCCCATCTTCCTTGACCAAACCCTCCTGGCCTCAGTGGCTGCTTCCTCCTTTTTCTCTCAATTCCAAAGGATTTTTTTCCTCTGGGATGAGCCAATTCCTCAGGCTCCATTTGGGATCCCAGCTACAGGGCAACCCTTTGGTAATCTGGGAATGAAATTCTGTGTTCTCATGAATAAATCTTCCCATCTTCCTTGGCTAAACCCTCCTGGCCTCAGTGGCTGCTCCCTCCTTTTCCACTCAAATTCCAGTGGATTTGGAATTCCCTTGCCCCAAATTCCCAGCAAAAGCCCAGCCAGGCCTTTTCTTGGATAAATCCACCCTTTCTTCCTGAGCCTTCCCTTGGCTAAACCCTCCTGGCCTCAGTGGCTGTTTCCTTCTTTTTCTCCCAATTCCAAAGGAATTTTTTCCTCTGGGATGAGCCAATTCCTCAGATTCCGTTTGGGATCCTGGCTACAGGGCAACTCTTCGGTAATCTGGGAATGAAATTCCGTGTTTTCCTGGTTAAATCTTCCCATCTTCCTTGACTAAACCCTCCTGGCCTCAGTGGCTGCTTCCTTCTTTTTCTCTCAATTCCTAAGGAATTTTTTTTCCTCTGGGATGAGCCAATTCCTCAGATTCCGCTTGGGATCCCAGCTACAGGGCAACCCTTTGGCAATCTGGGAATGAAATTCTGTGTTTTCCTGAATAAATCTTCCCATTCTTCCCTTGGCTAAACCCTCCTGGCCTCAGTGGCTGCTCCCTCCTTTTCCACTCAAATTCCAGTGGATTTGGAATTCCCTTGCCCCAAATTCCCAGCAAAAGCCCAGCCAGGCCTTTTCTTGGATAAATCCTCCCTTTCTCGCTGAGCCTTCCCTTGGCTAAACCCTCCTGGCCTCAGTGGCTGTTTCCTTCTTTTTCTCCCAATTCCAAAGGAATTTTTTCCTCTGGGATGAGCCAATTCCTCAGGCTCCATTTGGGATCGTGGCTACAGGGCAACCCTTTGGCAATCTGGGAATGAAATTTCGTGTTTTTTTGGTTAAATCTTCCCATCTTCCTTGACTAAACCCTCCTGGCCTCAGTGGCTGTTTCCTCCTTTTTCTCTCAATTCCTAAGGAATTTTTTTCCTCTGGGATGAGCCAATTCCTCAGGCTCCATTTGGGATTCCAGCTACAGGGCGACCCTTTGGCAATCTGGGAATGAAATTCGGTGTTTTCCTGGAAAAATCCTCCCATTCTTCCCTTGGCTAAATCCTCCTGGCCTCAGTGGCTGCTCCCTCCTTTTCCACTCAAATTCCAGTGGATTTGGAATTCCCTTGCCCCAAATTCCCAGCAAAAGCCCAGCCAGGCCTTTTCTTGGATAAATCCTCCCTTTCTCGCTGAGCCTTCCCTTGGCTAAACCCTCCTGGCCTCAGTGGCTGTTTACTTCTTTTTCTCTCAATTCCAAAGGAATTTTTTTTCCTCTGGGATGAGCCAATTCCTCAGATTCCGTTTGGGATCCCAGCTACAGGGCGACCCTTTGGCAATCTGGGAATGAAATTCTGTGTTTTCCTGGATAAATCTTCCCATTCTTCCCTTGGCTAAACCCTCCTGGCCTCACTGTCTGTTTCCTCCTTTTTCTCTCAATTCCAAAGGAATTTTTTTCCTCTGGGATGAGCCAATTCCTCAGGCTCCATTTGGGATTCCGGCTGCAGGGCGACCCTTTGGCAATCTGGGAATGAAATTCGGTGTTTTCCCGGATAAATCTTTCCATCTTCCTTGACTAAACCCTCCTGGCCTCACTGTCTGTTTCCTCCTTTTCCACTCAATTCCTAAGGAATTTTTTTCCTCTGGGATGAGCCAATTCCTCAGATTCCGTTTGGGATCTCGGCTACAGGGCAACCCTTTGGCAATCTGGGAATGAAATTCCGTGTTTTCCCGAATAAATCTTCCCATCTTCCTTGGCTAAACCCTCCTGGCCTCAGTGGCTGCTTCCTCCTTTTCCACTCAATTCCAAAGGATTTTTTGCCCCTGGGATGAATCGGGCTCCATTTGGGATTCCGGCCACAGGGCGACCCTTTGGCAATCCGGGAACGAACCGCGGTGTCCAGGCAGGATGGGAGGGAATCATCTGTCCAACGCCAGTTTTTCGGGAATGCCGCCTTGCCCGGCTCCTGGACACACCCACTTTTTCCAGGATCGACCTTTCCCACCTCGGGATGTTTCCCGCACAACGGCTGGCCTCGTTTTCCAGGCAATTATGGGGGAAGCAGCATCCCAGCCACATTCCGGCCCCGCTCCTTTGATGCCGGGTGATTTCAGGGCGCTCAATGACAGGGCACGGACCGGCGGAAGATCCTCACCCTCTGGAATCAGCCCCCGTTCCCGCAGCCTCATTCCTTTCTCCGTGTATTTATGGATAGGGTTTGATTCCCTCCCCACAGCTCCCGGAGTTGTTTTGAGCCTCGTTACTCCTAGCCCTTAATTAAAAGCGCCCTCGTTAATTATCCCAGGGGACACTCCTTCAGCAATTAGAAGTTGGAGGGTGAGGATGGCTGCTCCCATTATCCAAAGGCTTGGGAGATGTTCAGCAGGATCGGTTGGGTGCTTGGGATTTGATCTTCTTCCATAGTCAATCCCACTTTTTTTCCCATATTTTGTGGTTTTTAGGGATGCAGAAAAGGCAATCCCGGGGCTTTTTTTTTCTTTTCCCTGCGAGCAGCCGGGTAAGAAAAAAATCCATTGGTTTTAAGGGGATCCATTGGTTTTCAGTGGATCCATCACCACCTGGATTTTCCATGGAAAATCCATGGATTTTTAGTCTGTCCATGGATTTTAGTCAACCTCCAGAAAACCTCATTATTTAAGTAATGATTCAATTAAATAATTAAATAATTATTCAATTATTAATTATTTAATTAAACAATCAAATAATTTATTCCTTAAACAATTAAGTAAATCCAATCCTTGGGAAGGGGGAACTTCAGGATGGTGTCAGGACAGTAAAACAGCAGAACGATAAATTAAAATCCCATAAATTAAACAATCCAATAAAATATTAGGCACAGGATATATTTATAAACTTATCTAGAGGAAAACACCTGGAATATTTGGAGGGAAAAAAAATCCCTGTCTGGGGACAGAAATTGACTTATAAAATTATTGATTTATAGAATCAATATTCTATATTTTATAGGTTATATTCTATATTTTATAGGTTTATAAATATAAATAAATATATTCTATATTTTTATAGGTTTATCTGGAGAAGGGAAATGGAAGTGCTTTTAAGGCTAAAGGAAGGATTTGAGTTTTTCCCTGTGTCCGAAGTGGATGGAAGAAGAAATCCTGGATGGAAAATTTGGATTGGGAAGAGAAAGGACGAGGAACCCAGGGAGGGTCCTGGCACTGCTTGTGCTCCAAGATCCGTTTGGTTTCTCCTTGGCGTGGAGGTCAATGGGATGGCCTGGAGGAATTCCGGGCGGGAGTTCCAGAATTAGTTTGAAATTCCCTCCTGGACTTTCTCCTGAGGGAATTGTCCTGGAATTCTGCTGTGGGAATCACTTCAGAAAGGGCGGAGGAAGGCGAGGGGGAGGGTGGGGACAGGATTTGTCACCTTGAGAGGTTTTTCACAGCCCGGGTGTGGAGCTCCCTCACCATCGGGATTTCAGGGAATTTAGGAGATGACATTCCCTCTTAATGGGCCCAGCTGGCCAAAAAAACCTGGAATTCCACTGGAGTTATTTGATAACAAATTCCCATATTAAAACAAACAAAAAAAAAAAGTGTTTTGCTTTTTACTTTTACTTGTTACTATTACTTTTTCCTATTACTTTAAAAAAAAAATTCTGTTAATCCAGGATGATTTTTCTTTACTTTTCACTTTTTCCTTCTTCCTTTTTACTTTACTTTTTACTTTTACTTTTAAAGAAAAAGTGTTTCTATTAATCCAGGATGATTTTTTTTTTACTTTTTACTTTTTACTTTTTACTTTTTACTTTTTACTTTTTACTTTTTATTTTTTACTTTCTACTTTTTACTTTTTACTTTACTTTTTATTTTTACTTTTAAAGAAGAAGTATTTCTATTAATCCAGGATGATTTTTTTTTACTTTTTTCTTTTTACTTTTTACTTTTTACTTTTTATTTTTTACTTTTTACTTTTTACTTTTTACTTTTTACTTTTACTTTTAAATAAAAAAGTATTTCTATTAATCCAGGATGATTTTTTTTTTTACTTTTTACTTTTTACTTTTTACTTTTTACTTTTTATTTTTTACTTTTTACTTTTTACTTTTTATTTTTTACTTTTTACTTTTTACTTTTTATTTTTTACTTTTTACTTTTTACTTTACTTTTTACTTTTATCTTTAAATTATCCTATTAATCCAGGATGATTTTTTTTTACTTTTTACTTTTTACTTTACTTTTTATTTTTACTTTTAAAGAAGAAGTATTTCTATTAATCCAGGATGATTTTTTTTTTTACTTTTTACTTTTTACTTTTTACTTTTTATTTTTTACTTTTTACTTTTTACTTTACTTTTTACTTTTACTTTTAAATAAAAAAGTATTTCTATTAATCCAGGATGATTTTTTTTTTACTTTTTTCTTTTTACTTTTTACTTTTTACTTTTTATTTTTTACTTTTTACTTTTTACTTTTTACTTTTTACTTTTTACTTTTTATTTTTTACTTTTTACTTTTTACTTTTTATTTTTTACTTTTTACTTTACTTTTTACTTTTATCTTTAAATTATCCTATTAATCCAGGATGATTTTTTTTTACTTTTTACTTTTTACTTTTTATTTTTTACTTTTTACTTTTTACTTTACTTTTTGCTTTTACTTTTAAAGAAAAAGTATTTCTATTAATCCAGGATGATTTTTTTTTACTTTTTTCTTTTTACTTTTTACTTTTTACTTTTTATTTTTTACTTTTTACTTTTTACTTTTTACTTTTTACTTTTTACTTTTTACTTTTTATTTTTTACTTTTTACTTTTTACTTTACTTTTTACTTTTATCTTTAAATTATCCTATTAATCCAGGATGATTTTTTTTTACTTTTTACTTTTTACTTTACTTTTTATTTTTACTTTTAAAGAACAAGTATTTCTATTAATCCAGGATGATTTTTTTTTACTTTTTACTTTTTATTTTTTACTTTTTACTTTTTACTTTCTACTTTTTACTTTTTACTTTTTACTTTTTACTTTTTATTTTTTATTTTTTATTTTTTACTTTCTACTTTTTACTTTTTACTTTACTTTTTACTTTTACTTTTAAATAAAAAAGTATTTCTATTAATCCAGGATGATTTTTTTTTTACTTTTTACTTTTTATTTTTTACTTTTTACTTTTTACTTTTTATTTTTTACTTTTTACTTTTTACTTTACTTTTTACTTTTATCTTTAAATTATCCTATTAATCCAGGATGATTTTTATTTACTTTTTACTTTTTACTTTACTTTTTATTTTTACTTTTAAAGAAAAAGTATTTCTATTAATCCAGGATGATTTTTTTTTTTTTTACTTTTTACTTTTTACTTTTAAAGAAAAAATATTTCTATTAATCCAGGAAGATTTTCCATTAATCCGGGGATCTCCGGGAGTGAGTGATCTCTGTTTCCCCTTGGATTTCTTCTCCCTTATTCAGCGTTTCTCTGGTTTTGTCCTTCTCCCTGGAGGATTCCTGCGTGTCCCTACATTTCCTCCCGAATTTGGGATCACACGTGGATAACGCATCAGCGGTAAAAGTTCATCCCTCCGGTTTCCTCTGGGAGCTTTTCCTTTTCCCTCCAATCTCTGGGGGAGGCTCTGCGCTCCCGCATTTGGGATTCAGGAGCTGAGGACAACCCCAGCGGCCAAACCTGATGGCAAACACCAACCGGAATCATGGAATGATGGAATATCCCAAGCTGCAAGAGATCCATCAGGATCATCTGAGCCAGCTCCTCTCAACCCTCCATCCCTGGAAATCCCATCAGCTCTAAGATCCAGGCTGATTCTTCCACATCGGTGGAGGGTCAGGAGAACCCTCAGTGCTGTGTTTCCCTGTTTATTTGTGGATACGAATTCCCAGTTGGTGATTCCGTCCCTGTGGAGAGGGAAAGGTGGGAGTCACTTTTCCCAGCTGTTGATCCTTTGTTTTCCAAGCCTTTTGAGGTGTCCCAGAGGGTCTGAAGGTCCCTGAGCACACGTGGACAGTTGGGATGAGCAGGGAATGACCCCAGGGGCCATCGCCGTCACTCAGGGTTTGAATTTAGGCTGAGAAAATCCAAGATTGGGATCCAGGACACAACAGGATTGATTTTCCTTTTTTTTTTTTCTTTTTTTTTTCTTTTTCCACAGTCTGGGATGGATCCGCCCTCTGGAACTTTGTTGTCCCTGCCAGCTCTCCCATTCTTTCGGGACAATGAGCTCTTCAACTCCTGACACCGGGAAAAATCCCAGCGGCTTTGGTTTGAGCTGCTGACAGAGGGGCGGGAGATGAGCTAATGATGAGGATGATGATGATAAATTATGATTGTGATGGTGATAAATGATGGCCCTTTCTTTATTCACCTTCTTCAGGACAACGAAGTCCAGACCTCTGTTCCATTCCCAGCCAGGATTTACTTCCCAAATTCTTCACCCCAAAGCTGCTCAGCCTTGGAATCACCTCAGGTTTGGGGGCTCTTTCCTTTCATCCCCTTGGGTTTGGGGAGCCTTCCCTTTCTGCTCTGGATCTTCTGAATCAGGAGAGCGGCAGTGCACCCTGGAACCAAGCCACAAATTCCCTGTGGAATTCCACATTTTCATTTTTTTAATCCAATTTTACTTTATTTTATTTTATTTTATTTTATTTTATTTTATTTTATTTTATTTTATTTTATTTTATTTTAATTTTATTTTTTTTAATCATATTTTATTTTATTTTATTTGGTTTGGTTTGGTTTTACTTTATTTTACATTATTTTACATTATTTTACTTTATTTTACTTTATTTTACATTATTTTACTTTATTTTACTTTATTTTACATTATTTTATTTTATTTTATTTTATTTTACTTTATTTTATTTTACTTTATTTTACTTTATTTTACTTTATTTTACTTTATTTTACTTTATTTTACTTTATTTTACTTTACATTATTTTATTTTATTTTATTTTATTTTATTTTATTTTATTTTATTTTATTTTATTTTATTTTATTTTATTTTATTTTATTTTATTTTTTTAAAATCATATTTTATTTTATTTTATTTGGTTTGGTTTGGTTTGGTTTTACTTTATTTTACTTTATTTTACTTTACATTATTTTATTTTATTATTTTATTTTATTTTATTTTATTTTATTTTATTTTATTTTATTTTATTTTATTTTATTTTATTTTATTTTATTTTATTTTATTTTATTTTATTTTATTTTATTTTATTTTATTTTATTTTAATTTTATCCAATTCTCAGCATAACCAACTCCAGGTTATTCCCTCACAGGGAATTGTGGCTCCCTCACTCCAAGAGGAGTTTTCAGGTCCATCCCAGAGCCATGGACACATTCCAGGGGCTGAGGGAGGAGAGGGAACCTCGTGTTTGTATCCGTGTGTGTTTGTGGAGGACGGAGCAGCCCAGACTTCCAAAGCCTCATCCCGGAGAAATCCACGCCTGGATCTGCTGGAACGGGACAATCGGTGTTGGTCTTACGGCCGAGGCTGTCCAGGTGTGGGATGGAGACCCCGAGGGAGCCTGGAATCGGGAAGTTTTCCCAGCAGGGCTATCTCAGGAGGCCTCCGAGTTAATCCCTGTCCTCCAGACAGGATTAAACCTCTGGAAAACCCCAACAGATCCCCGCTGGCTCCATCCTGTGGAGCTTGATCCCAAAATCCAGGCTGGGATCCTCCTCCTTGGACATTAGTGGAGCTAAGCTGGAAGAAATCACAGGGAGTTTTGGTTGGAAGGACCTTGAGGATCATCCAGTTTGGAACAATCCTTCCTTCCCAGGAGAATCCGTTTTTCCTTGGGTCTCCCACTTGCTTTGTGGTGTTATCCCTGGAAAATTTATTGGGTTTGGAGATGATCCAAAGCTTTTCTCGGGCGGGGATTTAGGACCAAAGGCCAGGAGAAGACCCTGGGTCAGTCTTTGGCTCTTAGAGATGCTTTGGCTGTAGGAAAAATTCCTGGATCCACCAGCTCCACCCGACTGATGGGAATTGTGGACATGGATTATGAAGATCTCTCCACTTTTTTTCGCAACATGCAAATCCACTAATTTGGAATATTGTAAATGAGGGAAATTTGGGGTGGAAGTCACCGATTGTCCATGCTGGGGTGGGGGTGGGGTCAAACCCATTCCCAGAAAATTATCAAATATTTATAATTTATTTACTGAGCCTCCAAGGGACTCTCAGCTTTCCCACCAGGTTCCAGCTTTTCTTGGGAGTTGGGACTCGTTGGATATCGAGGTTGTTTGGCTGTGTATTCCCAGATTTTGGGTCCGGTTTGGAGTCTCTTGGGCAGTCACACGGGGGTTTTCCTGGCATTCCTCGGGGTTTAGGGCTCCACAATTTTTTTATCCCAGAAATCACCAGGCTGAGACTTTGTGGGCCCTGGAGTCCTCCTGGGATTAGGGAATGTCATTCCAGGAGGGTAAAAGGGTGCCTTGCTTAACCCTTGCAGGGACAACACAGCAATTTATGTTTCCTTAACTTTCCAAAAAGGTTTCAGGAATTCCAGCTGGGATTTCAAGGCACATAAATCCCCGACATCTCTTCCCATTGCCCGGTCCCATTCCGCCTCGGAATGTGAGCCAGGGGCAGTGCTTTAACCAAACCTCTTCCCTTCGTTCCCTCCATTATCCCATCATTCCAGGAGCAGGAACAGCCTGGAAGGAGCCTGCACCTCGAGTGCTGTGCCCTCCGCTTGGGAAGGACTTGGAGATGTTTGAGCTCATCCAGAGGGGGCAGCGAGGCTGGGGAGGGGCTGGGAACACAAACCCTGTGAGGAAGGGCTGAGGGAGCTGGGGGGGCTCAGCCTGGAGAAAAGGAGACTCAGGGCTGACCTCAGCACTCTCACAGCTCCTGAGAGGTGCCTGTGGCCAGCTGGGCTTGGGCTCCTTCTCCAGGAACTGACAGAGCCAGAGGTCACAGCCTGGAGCTGCACCAAGGGAAATACAGGCTGGAAATGAGGGAAAAGTGATTTCCAGAAAGGGTGAGAAAGTTCTGGAATGGCTGCCCGGGGAGGTGGTGGAGTCCCCATCCCTGGGGTGTTTAACAAAGCCTGGGTGTGGCACTGGGTGCCAGGGTTTGGTTGAGGTGCTGGGGCTGGGCTGGACTCGATGATCTTTAAAGTCTCTTCCAACCCAGGGATTCTGTGAATTCTGTGCTCCAACATCCCCCATTTTGGAGAGGCTGCAGTTGGATCAGCCCGGCCTGACATTGTTTGGGAAGCTCATTGATTCCAGGTGCGGAGCCACCGAGGGAGACAGCCCCTCCTAGGAATATTTCCAGCGTAATCCAAAGCAGGATGGTCGGTTTAGATGGGCCATAATTGCTCTAATTTGGGCAAGATGGGACTTGCTCGGCTCTTAAATCAAAAATGAGGCTTCACGTTTCATCCAGACACGACTCCGGTCATCCCAGCGCTCTTAAATCCATGAGTTGTTGATTTGGGAAATAAACAAGGGGTGGGTTTGAACCAAACACAAGGTAAAACAGAGTTTCTCAACCACCCAAACTCCTAAAATTCCCTTTCAGGACAAATGGATTTCATCCACTGACCGAGAGGAATTACAGGAGGTTTGCAGCTATAAACATATTCCCATAATTAAATTTCAGGAGGGGAATAAAATCCCAGGCAGGAAAATTCCACCATTTCGCTTGGTTTTTGTTTCATTCCTCTGACTTAAAAAAAAAAAAAAAAAAAGAAAATTAATTTAATTACCCCAAGCAGCTGAAATAATGGACCTGATTTTAATATATTTACGTATTTTTTAAAATGTATTTATTTTATTTTGTTGCAAGTCAAATATTCCCCGAGGGAATGAGTGTCCTTGGAGAAAGGATCCCTCAGGATTCCTGCGGCCTCTTTGCTGTTTTCCCTTGGTTTGGATTTTCAGCCTCGTGTCCTGCTCTGCATTCCCTGGATGATTCCTTGCAGGGAGAGGTGGGAAATGGGGGAGAAATATTCCCGTTTTTCCCTTTCCTCCTGCTGTCCTTGACCTGGCACCACGTCCTGCCCTTTCTCCCGCGCGGATTGCCCAACGCTCCGAGGCCTCTGGCATTGCTCTGCCTCCCACACCCCGCGCCTCCACACCCCTTTCATCACAATTCCACACCTCCTCCACTTCCCCCAGATCCTTCCCCAGCCGGAGCCGGGAACTCTCCTTGTTTTTCAGCCCTTTCCTCACATTCTTTGCTCGCTGCATGTTTGGGACAACTCTTTCTTCGCCTGCCCTGCCTTGACTTGTGGGTTCCTCTCGGCACTGAAATCCCTTCCCACTCCTGCCAACACCTGTGGAAAAGCCATTTATCATGGAATTGTGGAATGGTTTGGGTTGGAGTGGCCTTAAGGATCATCCAGTCCAACATCCCATGGGCAGGGACACCTCCCACTGTCCCAGGTGGATCCAACCCCAATGTCCAACCTGGCCTTGGACATTCCCAGGGATCCAGGGGCAGCCACAGCAAATCTGGGAATTCCAGCCCAGCCCCTCCTCCCCACCCTCCCAGCCAGGAATTCTTTCCCAAAATCCCATCTAAATCTCCCTAAGCTTCCCCATTTTTTGGTTTAGGAGCACAAAGCCAACCGGGATTGGTGTCCTAGAAGAAGACACAAGGACACCATTCCTGTCCCAAAGGTTTTCCAGTCAAAGCAAAAATCCTTTCTCTTGGATGACGCAGCAAACCAAAATATCCCAGATCCTGCCTGCTCCAGGAATTTCGTTATCCCAACACCTTCCATGGCACCACAGGAGAGGATTCCAACGCAGTGGTGGCATCTCGGCTCCCATCCTGGAGCAGTTTAGGAACCTCATTTCGTTCCTCAACTTCCACACGGACACTCCAAACCGACCAATTAGGTGGCCAGCGTGTGTTCATTAATTAGCTAATTAATATCTACTAAGTGTTTTGAGTCACCTGCAGCAATCCCAATCCCAAGGGACATTTCCCTTATGAATTCCCCAGCTGCAGGCAGCTGGAGTTGTCCAGCTGCTCCATTAAAGGAAAATTGAGCTGGCAGGAGTTCCTCTCCTGAAAGGTGAGCAAATCCCGGGCTGAAATTCAGGGATTTTCCACTTACTCATCCCCAATCCAGCCTAAAGGTCCTTACTCAGCTTTTACCACCTGCAAATAAATATTATTAATGTCAACAGGGGATTCCCTGGAAAAAGAGGAGAAATCCAGAGGAAAGGGCAAAAGCGCAAGGCCTGGTTCCTTCCCAAAAAAAAAAAAAAAAAAATGGATTGAGGCAAAGCTTCATCCTCCATGGCACAGACCAGGAATGTTTCCAGGTGTCTCCTGAGCTTGGGGTTTGGAATTTGTGTGGCCTCATTTTCTCTTTCATCTCATCCCGGAGAAACGAGGGAAATGGGATGAGGATGGGTCCATCCTCAGCTGGTGAGTGAGGCTGGAAATATCCCGAGCTTTCCCTTGGAGGATGCACTGATTTATGCCTGGATTTTTTCCACCCACCCATTGCTTTTTACGGGATTTGTGGACAGCTGATCTCCTCAGGATTCCCTTTTCCCACCAAAAGGGAAATGCTTGGATCTGGAAGAAGCTCCTGGGTGTTGGCAGGAGTGGGAAGGGATTTCAGGTCCAGCAGGAATCCAGACACGCGTCAAGGAGGAGAAGGTGAAATAATAGTTGTCCCAAAGGGGAGATGGGACATACAGGGAGCAAAGAAACGTGGGGAAAGGGCTGGAAAATAAGGTAAAATCAAGGAATTTCTCCATGGAAAGGGTGGTCAGGCGTTGAAGGTGACCAGGGAGCTTTGGAGGTCCCATCCCTGGAGGTGTCCAAGGAATTCCTGGATGTGGCACTCAGTGCCAAGGCGGGGATTTGGTGCCAGGTTTGCCTGGATGATCCTGGAGGGCTTTTCCAACCTCAGTGATCCTGGGATTCTGGGAAGTTTGATGTCTTTGCAGGAGGTGACATCTGAGCTTCACCTGAAAACGAGCACAGCTGGGTTAAAACAATATCCCAAAATATCCGGTGCGTTAATTCCCGTAAGTGGATGATGCGAATGCATTTTCCGTGTTCCGGGAATCTTGGGGGTTAAAAATCCCTGTTTTATTGCTATCCTCTCCAAGAAAGGAATTTAAACTGCCAGAGGGCAGGGATGGATGGGATATCTGGAAGAAATTTCTCCCTCTGAGGGTGGGGAGGGGCTGGGCTGGAATTCCCAGAGCAGCTGTGGCTGCCCCTGGATCCCTGGCAGTGCCCAAGGCCAGGCTGGAAACTGGGGCTTGGATCCACCTGGGATAGTGGGAGGTGTCCCTGCCCATGGAACAGGATGGGATTTAAGGTCCCTTCCCACCCAAACTGATCTGGGATTCTGGGAAGGACTCTCAGGATGGTCACCCCAAAATTAAACCCGAGGTGATCCTGGATCCAAAGAAACCAAACGGGTGCAGCACCAGGGATCGGGATGGGAAAAGGAGCAGGATCACCGCAGCCAGGCTGTTCATGGAAAGGGGAATTTAGGCACCATCCTTGCTATATCCTGGTTGGAATGTGGGTCCAGGAAAGCTCCCGTTAGCCTTGGCAGCCCCATCCCAGCTCTCCCCCCTCCAGCACAGCCTTTGTGTGAGCCCCACAGGTCCCAGCTTCCCGAGATCCATCAAAACCCCAGCAGGATCCAGTGGGGCTGGGCTTAGGAAAAACAACAACAGAAGAACCAAAAATCCTTTGGGAGCATGGGAGAAAGAACAGATGGGCTGGAAAAGGGCATGGAAGGGAGGGTGGGATCACTCCCCACCTTCCTCAGGGCTTGGAGCATCCCTCAAACCCTTCCCGAGCCAGGGACTCCACATGGAGCCCAGGCCTTGGCAGAGGAGGGAGGATTAATGGAGTCTCACACCTGAGGGCAGAGGGAGTTTGTTTATTTGGAAACAAAAGTTGTTTTTCCCATTTTTTTGGGGTTTTGTTTCAGCCTCCAGGCCCTTCCAGTCAGGGCCAAGTCAAGGAGCACGAGGCCTGTTGGGATTTAACCCTGCTCCTGCTGCTTCCTGACAAGTGCAGGAGAAACAAAAGTCATTTTCTACGGATTAAATCCAGAAAAGACTCTTTAGGGTGCTGTCAAATCCCGCCAACAAGGGATTCCCTAGAAAAAAGAGGAGAAATCCAGAAGAAAGAGTAAATGTACAAGGCCTGCTTCCTTCCTAAAAAAAGCCTGGATTGAGGCAAAGTTTCATCCTCCATGGCACAGACCAGGAATGTTTCCAGGTGTCTGCGGAGCTTGGGGTTTTGTGTGGTTCATCCCGTAGAAAAGAGGGAAAAGGGATGAGGATGGATCCATGTTCCAGGCAGGAAATGTCCTGACCTTTCCCATGGAGAATGCAGGATTTCGTTTTTCCTTTTTCCTTTTTCCTTTTTCCTTTTTCTTTTCCCTTCCCTTCCCTTCCCTTCCCTTCCCTTCCCTTCCCTTCCCTTCCCTTCCCTTCCCTTTCCCTTTCCCTTTCCCTTTCCCTTTCCCTTTCCCTTTCCCTTTCCCTTTCCCTTTCCCCTTCCCTTTCCCTTTCCTTCCTCTCCTGGCTTTTTGCCACTTCCCAGATGAGAATTTTTGCAGTTGTGTTTTCTCCTCTGGTGTCTGAGATAAAATTCCCTGAAAAAGAAATATTCCCAAAAAAAAAATCATTTGGTTCTGGGAAGTACATCTTGAAAGGAAAGCAAAAAATTCCACAAGCATTCCAAGGACAATTCCATCACCTGATCTTCTGCACTTGCAGCAGGTTCACGAGCCTACAAAGCAAGGTCTGGGCTTGAGCTTAAAATTTCTGGGAGCCAAAGGTTGAGGGAAGAGGGAGATCCAGGTAAATATCCAGGATTTGTAGATCCCTGTGTCTAAGGAGTTGAAAATCCAGGGAAAGCTTTGCCACAGTGTCCAGTTTTCCAGGGAGATCCCATTTTGTTGCTCCAAGACAGCAATCAGAGGAACATCATCCGTGCAGGGGCTTTTTTGGGGATTTACTCCAAGGAAATACCAAGTCCCTCATGGAAAATCAAAAATCAGCTCATCGAACAACTAATTCCCGGGGTGAGCACCCCAAAACAGCACTGGAAAACATTCCTGGCTGGAATGCCGAGCTTTTGGCTTATCATGTTGCTTTTTCACGGATCTGCCTCATGACTTGGATTCCATTTGTCCCATCAGGAGATGGGAGGAGAAGGTGAGGAGAGGCCAAGTTCCGAGGCCAAAATCAAAGGAATTCTTTCCAAGGAAGGGCTCTCCGTGGCGTTGCTTCCAGGTCGGAGTCTCGCTCCATGCCAAGGTTTCAGGAAAAGGAGAGGGAGCGCTGGGAAATGTTCTCATTCCAGAGGTGAGAAGAGGGATGCAATTTTTCCCCTTTTTTTTTGTCCTGTAGTTTCCAGTTTGTCACGAGGAGAACACAGAGGAGAACAGGAAAGGTGTGACATTCCATGGAAAAGCTGGATGCAGCACAAACCCTGTGTCCAGCAAAGCCTTTATCAATCCTTAGGGAATGTCAGGTTTCCTCTTCTCCTGGGTTTCACCCAATCTCTGGATCCGGGATATCACCACGAGACCAAAGGGCCGCGATTCCTCCGGCGATTTCCAGTGTGGATGGAGCACGGGACACAGGGAATGCCAAGGACAAAGGGATTTATTAACAGTGCCTTTGAGCTATTTTTCCTATCAAAACATGGAGACAAAAAGTTACAAATGATCGGGAATTCTGCCAAGGGGTTGCACAACCAGCGCTGAGGCAACGAAGCCGAAAGTGCGACTCCGTTGGGTGGGAATTGCTCCCGACCGGAAGGACTCCCAGGAAATGTGGTGAACTTCTTCACCAGGAAGAGAAGCCACCGGGATATTTTTGGAAGAGAACCTGGGGCACAGGTCCCAGCAAGGTGGAAGATCCAGGAGCCAACTGGCTGCTCCGCTGAGCCGGAATTGCGTCCAGAGTGGAATGGGAGGGAAGGAAGTTTTTTAATCCATGAGATGTTTCAGGCTGGGAGGTGGATGAGGCTCCTGGGGTGCTCCAGAACATTCTGGAAATGCTGGAGGGCTCTAAATCCACCCAGTCCGGCCTTTAGGCCAGTGTGGAGCACTAGAGGTGGGTGATAAACCTGGATTCAAGTTCACCCGGAATGTTGTCCCACGTTCCCAGAGAAGGTCAGAGTCACTTCCTCGTGGAGAATCCAGGACACAGAAGACATTGAAGGTCACCCTGGCTCCGGCTGCTTCTCCTGGAAAAACCAGACCCCAGTAAATAGTGTTTTATCCACTGGTCTCTTGGAGATTTCTCCGATAATTTATGGTTGGAGAACCACGGAATTATGGAATGGTTGGGGTTGGAAAGGAGCTTAAATGGATCCAACCCCAACCTTCCACCATCCCAGGTGGCTCCAAGCCCTGCCCAACCTTGGATGCTTCCAGACACAGTTTTTTTGGGAATACCCGTGCCAGGGCCTCACCCTCATCCTCATCCCGATTCCTGGACTCTGGGATCCCACACATTCCAGCGGGGATCCCTGCCCATGGCAAGGGGTGGAGCTGGATCATCTTGGAGATCCCTTCCCACCCAAACCATTCCATAATTTCAAGGGAAGCAGCATCTCAGGACCTTGGATGCTCCCTGGAAGCTCCAGGATGCCCCTAGAATGACTCTTGTGTTCCACAGGGATGGGAGCACTGGGAATCTGTCACTGGAAGATTTAGGAGAGACTCAAAAAGCTCAGCCCAGCAAACCGAGCCATGTTCAGGCTCGGTGTTAAGGGCAGGATTTATCCCAGATTGTCCCAGGGACAGCTCTGGCTTGGCTTTGGATAATCCAGGAGCTGCTCATCCCAATGAATCCCACTTATCCCAGCATTTCACATCCAGTTCTTTCCCTAGGCTGGACTTCGGGCTCGGCTCAAATCACTTTTTAAATTATTATAAATGTTTGGGCTCCTTTAACCCTTTTCCCTGTTTTTATTTAAAAAAAAAAAAGCCTTTAACACTTCCCTTTTCCCTGATTTATTCTATAAAAGTGTCCAGGGGAGGGATCCATGATTTTTGGGATAGGACTTGCCGTTCAAGGGGCAACAGGAAGATGAAAACAGTTGGAATTTTTCCTGGGAACAGCTGACTTAGGGCACCTCTCAGCACCATTTTTTGGCCAGGAAGTTCCAAAAAAAAAAAAAAAAAAAAAAAAAAAAAATGCTTGGAAAACCTCTGCCAAAAGAATTCCTAGCTTTTCTGGACTCACCACAATTCCAGAGTTTCTTCATGGAAGCCTAGACATTCCAGGGAAAGAACTGGAGGAGATGAATTTCAGAAAATAAGGAAAAAAAACACGCTGGGATCATATTTTAGATTTCTGGGGCGTTGCTTTATTTGCGTTACTGAAATTCCGGAGGAATAATTCCGATAATTTTCCATGGATTCATCAGGCAATGTGACTCAGGCCGTCATGATCGAGTCATGGAAGTATTCCCTGATTTCCTTTCCTTTGTCTTTTCCGATCATTCCAGGCAAATCTCCCTTTGGAGATCAAAGCCTGCCCAGTTTGTGTTGTAATTAATCGGGAATGAAGCACCTTAATTACAACAAAAACAGGAGCTCCTTTGATCCGGGAAGGAAGAGAAGGAATTCTTGGAGGCAGCTGTGCTCGGAAGGATTTGGGGAAAAGAAAATAAAAATGGGATTTTGGAAGGATTTCAGGGCATTATGGGATGCCAGGAACACCTTCCATAACACAGGGATAAATATGTATACATATACATATATATAATGTAATACATATATAATGTAATATATATGATTATAAAATAAAATTATAAAAATATAATATTTTAATATATTATTATATGTTATTATAGCTATTAAATTATTATATTAGAAATAGAGTATACAAAAAATAATATGAATATTATTTATATAAATATAAATATTAATATTACCTATATATAATTAAATACTATAAAATAAATGAACAATATGATATGATATTATAGTAATTAAAATATTATAAGGTAAATATAGAAATAATAGAAATAGAAATAGAAATAGAAATAGAAATAGAAATATCATTAAAATATATAAAATATGTAAAATATATATAAGATATAAATATTACAAAATATTCTGAAATATTGTATAATATAATAAAATATTATTTAAATCCCATAGGATAACGCAGGAATTCCTTGAACTCTGTTTTTGGAGAGAAAAATTCCTGGCGGTTTCCGAAGGCTTTGGGTTTGTTCTGCTCCCAAGGGAAAACAGGAGAAAATCCTTGGAAAATGGGAATGTGGAGCATCAGCCTCTTGGATAAATCCCGGGATTAGGAGCTGCAGCTTCTCCCATCCCCTCCCGTCCCCCCGATCCGGCTCCCATTTGGATCCCGCCACGGGAACATCCCGGAGAATCCTTTGGCCGGCGGGAAAAGCTGATCCCTGCAAGGTCCCTTTTCCCAGGAATGCCTTTGGGAGAAGCTGGAAAAGTGGGATCTCTGCTCCGCTTCCATCTCCTCGCAGCCCTGCTTGGACCTGCTGGGTCCTGGGGCCTTTTCCAGCCTCGGTGATTCCATGAATCCACGGTTTGGGAATGATCATCTCAATTTAAAATCACCTGGAGAAAATTCTTCATCCATCACACACAGGTTTCTCCCAGAATTCCAACAATTTTTCCAGGAATAAACATTTTCCAAGGCAAGCGGAAGCCAGGCTAAGACCAGTTAGGTCAATCCTTCATTTTTTTTCCCTAAAACTTTGATAATTAAACTAATAATAAACTATTAATTAAACCAATAATATATTATTTTATTATTTAACATTCATTTCATTAATAAAAAATTATTATATTAATTTTAGCTTTCTAAAATATGAAGTATCTCTATAAAAACATCATACTTATATGAATATAATAAAATTGTATGAATACAATTATCATAAATAATAATTATAGATAAATTAGAAATAAATTAGAATTATAAACAAAAATATATATACAACTATATAATTATAATTATATTTTATATATAATTATAATTAATGCAATTATGTAATTATAATTGTAAATAATAATAAATATTATTTACAATTGTAATTACATACTTGTAATAATTATAATTATATATAATATAGTATAGAAACATTATATATATATAAACATTATATATATAAACATAAATATGAATAATAAAATTCTATGGGATTACATAAAAATGCAGCTATAGAAATTTTATTTAAATTAAATAAATTTAAATTAAATTAAATTTATTTAAATTAAATTTAAATTTAAATTAAATTTTATTTAAATTAAATTATTTTACATTTTTCTTTTTTAAAAAAAAGGGGGGGCGATTAAGAGGGAAAAACCCACAAGGCTTTTAATTAAAAATTAATAAAAATACTTCCTTTTTTTTCTTAAAATGGCATTAATTAATGCCAAGATAATTCCACGAACAACTTCTTACCTTGGATTTTCTTATCCAACCTGATTTCTTTTGGCGTTCCTTTGGAGGAGCAGATCCATGATTTCATCTATTTCCTGTATTTTCCTTAAAATTGGGATTCTTCCAATTCCCGCCTCCGACAGAACCTTTGGAGAGGGACCCTTGGGGACACGGGCTGGTGGCTGGACCTGGTGACCACTGAGGTCTTTTCCAACATTCCGTGATTTTCTGTTCCGGTCCCAGCTCCTTTAGGAAGTTCTCCTGCAGGCCCAGAGTTATCCGAGGTCATGGAAAGGGCTCTCCTTGGGGGTTTCTGCCAGGATTCCCAAGGATTTTCTCCTTGGGGGTTTCTGCCAGGATTCCCAAGGATTTTCTTCCATGTTCTCGTGATTGTGTTTCCTCACATTCCAAAGGCAGAGCCATTGGATTTCTCCATCATCCAAGGAAGCTGAGGATGGTTTTGCTGGGAGAACCAAGTCCTGCTCCCACCTGGATGGATGGCTGGGAATTCCCCTTGTGGATGGAAGCCAAACAAAGCCATTTCTGGGATCAGAACACATTCCCAGCTTTCCTCCCTCTTCCTACGAGCCCCTCTTCTCCAAAGGGGAAGTTTGGGAGTTTTCCGCTCATCTCCCGGCTGAGAAGGGGAAGATTCCCACAATCCCTTTATTGTCTCCTCTCTCCTCCAGAATTCCCAGTGGGAGACAATCCCACACCGTTCCAAACCCAAAGGAGCGTTGGAGACACTGGAGGAGAACTGGGATTTGCCCTTTGGTGTAGTCCACAAGGAGATCTTGGATCTCGGGCTCCTTCCTTGGATCCCAGGCTGTTCCCTTTCTGTTCCATTTGGGAAAGCCAGAACTCCTGAAGATGGGCCTTGGGAAGAGGGAGGAAAGCAGGAATCTGGGAATGTGTCCTGATCCCAGAAATGGCTTTGTTTGGCTTCCACCAGCAAGGGGAATTCCCAACCATCCACCCAGGTGGGACCAGGACTTGGTTCTCCCAGCAAAACCATCCTCAGCTTCCTTGGATGATGGAAAAATCCGATGGGTCTGCCTTTGGAATGTGAGGAAACAACCATGAGGAGATGGAGGAAAATCCTTGGGAATCCCAGCAGAAACCCCCAAGGAGAGCCCTTTCCATGAACTCGGATAACTCTGGGCCTGCAGGAGAACTTCCTAAAGGAGCTGGGACCAGAATAGAAAAATCATGGAATATTTGTGTGGATCCATCCGTTTGGCAAAGCTCAACTTCTGGCCCAGCTCAAGGATGCTTTTCCATGGAATTGTCTTTGTTTCTCCACGTCTGACCTCACAAACTCTTCTTCCTTATTTGTTTTCTTTTTCCCAATTTTTTCCCCCTCCTCTTGTGCCTTCCCGTTTTTCCCTTCGTGCCACCGGCACGAAACAGCTCCAGGCTGGATTGAAAGAACCGAGGAGCAGCAAGGAATCAAGCGGGATAATGGGAAGAAAGGCTCAATGGCTCTCCCGGGATTTCTCAGGGTTTCTCTCCAACTGTTTTCCACGGAGTCGAAAGTTCAACCTCCCACTTGCTGGAAAGGAAGGGGAAAAAAAAAATAAAAAATAAAATAAAATAAAAAAGACAAACCAAACCAAACCAAAAAAAAAAAAAAGGAGAGAAAGAAAGAGGACAAGTCGTGATGTGGGAATCTTTGGCCTGGGATGAAAATGGAAGGCGCCACTCGGAAAAGCGGAGCTCTTCCAATGAGATCCAGATGTTCCTCGTGTTCCTAAACACATCCAGGCCGTTTCCAATTAGGCTGGAATTAGAGCAATAATGGGAAACAAAACAGGGGTGGTGCTTGGGGTTGTTTTCCCTCGCTCTGCTCCGTGTCCTTCCCGCTCTGCCCCAGCTGGATCGGGAGCGTTCCTCCAGCTGCCATCTCCTTCCTGGAAAAATCCCCATCATCATCCCATATTCCCCTCATCCCTCCTTTCCTCATTTTGTAGGACCAGTCCCACGGCTCGATGAGAACGGCTCGTTCTGCTCATTTTCTGCTCGTTAGGAGCTCCTGGATAACGAATTTTGGGGAACTTTTATGGGATTTTAGGGATTTTGTTTGTTTTTTTTCCAAACCAAGCCTTGACCAAATGTCTTTTCACTGCTGTGGGATGTCTCCAAATATTGGATTTTGAGGATTCCTCATTCGGGCAAAATTCAGGGAGGGATTTGTCTCCAAATATTGGACTTTTGGGATTCCTCATTAGGGCCAAACACAAAGAGGGATTTTTCTCCAAATATTGGATTTTGGGGATTCCTCATTCGGGCAAAATTCAGGGAGGGATTTGTCTCCAAATATTGGACTTTTGGGATTCCTCATTAGCGCCAAACACAGGGAGTGATTTTTCTCCAAATATTGGATTTTTGGGATTCCTCATTAGCGCCAAACACAAAGAGGGATTTTTCTCCAAATACTGGATTTTTAGAATCAGAAATTGTCCTGAACTGCTTTGTTTCCTCAATTTCTTTTTCCCAAAGAAATCAGGGATTTTGTTGAGGATTTTTGGGTGCTCCAAGAGAAGTTAGGAGTAGAAACAAATTGAAAGTATCCCAAATCCAGCCCCTCATTCCCAACTTCCCCCATTTCCTTTGGCAAATCCATATTTTAAGCCTTTTCCTTAGATTTTTTAGTGGAAGCTTCCATGCCCAAAGCAGGGAATTAGGAGATGATCCTTGAGGTCCCTTCCAACACAAATAATTCCATGATTTTGTGATTTTATGATTTTATAGTCGGCAAATCGTTATAATAGCTAATTCATGAAAAAGAAATAATGTGAGGTAAATAAATAATACCTAATAAAATAATAAATAATAAGAATAAATCATAGAAATAAATAATATAATAAAATTTAAATTAAAAGTAAATATAAAATATGAAAATCAATAAAATTAAAATAAATACTAAAATTTAAATAAAAGGTAAGTAAATAAATTCTAGATAATAAATAGATAAAATAAATAAAATAAATAAATAAAATAAAAATTAAAAAATTAAATAGAATAAATAAAATAGATAATATATATCTATAATAAAATACAGACAATAAATAAGCACATGGAGGAAAACACTGGGAGTTTCAGGCCAGGAATTCCAGACTCCCTCACTCCCTTGGAAAATCCAAAGGAATTTTCCCAACCCCAGGACAAGGGGCAAGCAGAGGGTCCCACACGAGGCGAGGAGCTCTCCCACATCATTCCCACCCTTGGGAATGTGCAGAGGGATGTGGGGAAGGTACCGAGGTGGGAACGGCAAGAAAGGGAAGCAGAGCCACAGAATTGATTTCCTCTCCAAGGAATGTTGGACGGGAACAATGGGAGCCACAGCCACATTCCTGAGACCGGGAAGGGTTGGGAATTTTCTGCCAGAGACCTGGGAAGAGGGATGCCTTCTCCAGGGAAGGGGACGGCAGAGCAGGATTCTGCCTCCCACACCAAGCCAGGACCCCTTCCACTTCCAGAAGGAGAATTCCGTCCTCTCCACACCCCTGGATTGGGCAGGGTAGCACAAACCACGTGAAACCCCTCAAATTCCACATCCATAACGCTCCCGGCCTGTTTTCCATGGCTCTTCCCATGTGGCCACATCCATTCCCCTTTCCTGTGTTCCTCAGCCAAGAACTGAGGGCAGGCACCTTCCGAAATCCCCATTTTCCCTCCCTCCCATTCCCACAGAGGGGATCCAGCTGGAAGCTCCCTGTGGAGCATCTCCAGCCTTCCCAATCCCAACCCTCATTTATCAGGAACTCAATCCCTTTTTTCTTTCCCATCCTCTCCTTCTGAAGTCCATTTATGGGAACCCGTGACCTCCACATGGACATTGTTCCCCCTTTTTTTTTTTTGGAGCTTCATTTATTTCCCTGGAGATTGTTCCAGAAGACAGAGGAATTAAATAAAACAAATGAATTCTGGGTTATTTACTTTGATTTTTTTTTTTTCCACTTTTTTTTGGCGCCGCAATTTGTGCATTTTAATTAAGGGAAGAAAACCAAACAATGGGATCATCCCATTAGCTCCTAAATGTGCTGGATGGGATGTTCCTTGTGGGAAGATGCCTCCTTGAAGGAACAAACAGGAAACTCCCTGGGGAAGTTTCACTTCCATGAAACCCAACCCGGGACATCCCAGTTTGTCCCGGTGCAGGCCGGAATGTTCAGGTCCAGCTCCATCCCAATCCCATGATCCCAAAGCTGCTGAGGAGCTTGGGAGGGTTTATTCCCTCCGGGTTGAAGCACCTGGACATCTTCCAGCAGGCCCCAATCCAGGTGGCTCCTCTGTCTCTGAACCGCAATTCCAGGCTTTTCCAGACCTGGCTTAGCAGGGACAGGATTTGCTGGATCAGCTCCACAGTTGATCCATGCTCTGGAAAACCTGGAAGCTGGGCATGGACCTGCCCAAGCAGCAAAGCCGGAGGGTGCTCCAGGCTCCTGGAGATGTGTCCTGGCTCAAGGGAAATCCCAGTTTGGAGCCAGGACACATCCAGGGATAGGTTGTGACCCCAAAAGTGGGGATTTGCCTCCTCAGGCAGCTGGAAGATCCCAGGATAACCCACCTGGCTTGTTCCCACACTTCTCCAAGGGACTGGAATTCCTCCTGTGCTGCTGGAGGAGATTTCCATGGGACAGACCCGATTCCAGGTGCGGATAAAACCTTGGGCACTGCAGGCTTGGACAGGGAGCCAGGAGATCCTTCCGGAGCTCCTGCACAGCCCTGGGAGGGACACGAGGGGCTGGAGCACGGCCAGGGCAGGGAACGGAGCTGGAAAGAACTGGAGAGTTCCTGAGGGAGCTGGGAAGGGGCTGGAGAATTCCTGAGGGAGCTGGGAAGGGGCTGGAGAGTTCCTGAGGGAGCTGGGAAGGGGCTGGAGAATTCCTGAGGGAGCTGGGAAGGGGCTGGAGAGTTCCTGAGGGAGCTGGGAAGGGGCTCAGCCTGGAGCAAAGGAGGATCCAGAAGGACCTTGTGGCTCTGCACAACTCCATGAAAGGTGGGAGTTGGGATGTGCTTCCAGGGAATAACAGGATAGAAGGGAACGGCCTTTAGGCTGTCCCAGGAGAGGCTCTGGTTGGATATCAGCAGGAATTTCTCCATGGAAAGGGCGGTCAGGCCTTGGAAGTGCCCAAAGAGGTTTGGAGTCCCCATCCCTGGAGGTGTCCAAGGAATTCCTGGATGTGGCACTCAGTGCCAAGGTTGGTCCCAGGCTGGACTTGATGATCCTGGAGGATTTTCCAACCTCAACAATTCCACGATTAGGGCAATCCTCCCCTGGCTCCCACTGGTCCCAGCTCGGCTGCAAATCCACACCTCCCAAATTCTTCCAGGTCAGGTCCGTGCCACAGCACGGACAGGACCAAAGCTGCTTCCACAGGCTCTGGAACAATCCCCAGTGGCTCCATCCCGGTGATGAGCAAGGAGAATCCTGATTTCCTTCATCCCTGCTGTTCAAACCTCTTATCCAAGACCAGCAGGAGCTCGGATTCCACCCACAGCCTGTCACACTCCGGCAGCCCGGGAGGGAAAAACGACCTTTGGAGCTCCACGGGAGCTGAGGCCGAGGAGCCCCTCCCGATCCCGCTTCCCACCCAACCTTTCAGCTCAGGCACATTCCCGTCAGGAACACCGGGGTCGGAGCTGGCGTGAGAAGGGCAGGCAGGGCTTGCAGAAAGTCTCTCCAAATCCGCTTGAAGTTTAAGGCTCGCCTTGAGCGGGGAGCAATCCCAAACAGGAGAGGTGTGCGGGGCGATTCCAGGCTGGAATCACGTCCCTGATATGGGAAAGGGTCAGCGCTAACTGTGTTTTATAAACTACTGCAAATTTAGGATTTTAAGGGTGGAGATGGGAGTATGGAAATGAGCCCGGCTCCCTGGCTAAACCCTCCGGGAGGTGGCTTTGGAATGGGGATGAGGTGAAGTCCTGGAGTTTTCCAGAGGCTGGGTTTGCCCCTTGGATCCCTCATTTTCCCAACAACAACAGGAGAGGCCTTTGTTCCTTTTAACATGGAAAGAAAAGGGATTTTCTCCTCCAGCCTTAATCTTTAGGATGTGTTTAAAGTTCAGCTTGCCCTTTGTAGGCATCAAAAAGTCCAGATTATTAATTTGCATTTTGATCAGAGATCTGGGCCCAGCTGCACTCACAGATCAAGGAATATCCTGGAATAACCGGGTCCAGCTGGAATCTTGCAGCATGGAAACAAACAAAAGGAAAGGAGAAAAGGAGTGGATTTTTTTTTTTTTTCTGGAAATTTCCTGTTATTGTAGAGAAGGAAAAGAGAAAAATGGTGGAAGTTTTTTTTGGAAATTTCCTGTTATTATACAGAAGGAAAGAGAAAAATGGCAGAAGTTTTTTTCTGGAAATTTCCTGTTATCATCCTTAGGAGAAAGCATCTATCTTGGATAGATCCATCTGGGAGCCAAGCCCATCCTGATTCCCAGGATTCAGCTCCAAGCTCATATCCAAGTCCATACAGCCCTGTGGCTCGGAAGAAGCAGGTGGAGATTTTTGGAGAAGGGCATCAAACTTGGCCTCTTCCGTCCCTTGGAATCCTCTTTGCACCACAAAATCCATGGATTCTCTGTCAGTTTTCAACTCACCTGGCACGGGACGCCAAGATGTTCTGGATTTCCCATCCCTGGAAGTGCCCAAGGCCGGGCTGGAAAGGGAAGATTCCCTGCCCATGGAAAGGGCTGGAATGAGATGATCTCCAAGATGATCAACCCAATCCCATTCTGGAATTGTTGGGTTTAAAAGTCCTGTGCCCATATTTTCCCCCCCTTGGTTAGGAAAAGAATTTGGAGGGAAAGGAGCTTTTCTCAAGGATAAATGGAGTTGCTTGGAGCCTTTTAAAATCATTTTCCAGCTGCAGGAACGTATTCCAAGGACAGCTTAAAGAGGGATCGCTCCTCGGAATCTAAATAAACCAGGAATGAACTTCCCAGCTTAAACAATGGACAGCCGAGGTGACCAATGGACCCAGGAGGAGAATCCAGCCTTTTCCCAACCATCTCCTGATTGGGCGACCAATATCAGCCCTCGTTAATCCCTGTGCTCCAGCCCTGCCTAATTAATCCGTTGGAATTACTCCAGGCACCTCTTCGGAGAATTCGGCTCCTGGTTCATCCTGGGGGAGCAAGAAGAGGAGGGAAAAGAAGGACAAATTCCAAATTAAATCCATCAAGAAGAACAAAACCTCCAAAGGACTCCCCAGCCGAACATTCCCAATGTCCCATTCCTGCTGGGAATTCATTCCCGTTGCTCCTGATTTACAAGGGACATATGGAGGGTTGTTTACATTCTGCTCCTGGTTTATGTTCTTCCAGAAAGGAGGAATTCCTCCAGTAGGATTTGATTGCTTTCCTGTATCCCTCTCTCCCCCCCACCCTCTGGGATCTGGTTTCGCTTAATGTTCCCAGAAGTTTCCGGAACAAAACAGCTCCTTGGATATATATATATATATTTTTTTTTTTTTTTTTTTTTTTTTTTTTTTTTTTTTTTTTTGCCCTTCTTAATGGCTAAACAAAAAGTCGGCTCTTTTTTCCATGAAGGTTCAGGCTGAGTCCCATTATGTGGATCCATGATTCCAGACTCTTCCCTGTTTCCAGGGAAGCAGCCATGGGTCCATGTGGCACATGGATGAAGAGCTCCAGCCTGGAGCATCCCGATGGAAGCCATTCCCACCCGTTTCTTTGGGAATTTTGGGTTCTCCAAGCTGAGCGGGACACCCGGCCTTACACTCCTGCTCCACAAATTCCAAAACTTCTCTAGAACAAGGAAAAAATCCAAAGGAATATTGTTCACACCACAAGGAAAAAAGAGGGATTTTTTTGATTTCCAAAGGATTCACACCATTCCCTGAAATTCAGGCTGTGTTCCTGTTCCATGGATAATCCATGGTCAAACTGTCCACCCAGTTTATTCCCTAAATTCCCGGAGACAGAGGATTTACCGGTGCGAATTCCAAAGCTGTTCCCATAGGATTTGCATCCTGGGCTGGATCCCAGGTTGCTCCAAGCCCCATCCAACCTGGCCTTGGACACTTCCAGGCATGGGGAGTTCATAGCACGGATGATCCATGAAAAATTCCCAGCTTTTGCCAATGGGGATTCCAAGGAGCCATAAAATTGGAAGATGGCATGGATAATGGAAAATGCTTTTGCTTTATGAAATTTTGGGATCCCTGTTCCAGGTCGGAGGAACCAAGGGCGTGCAGGGTTATGATTCCATGGCCTTTTCCATGAGTTTGGCTCCCCACAAAACACTTGGAAACCTCAGCTTTGCTGAGCCAGACTTATCTGGGAAGGAACAGATCCATTTCTACATGGATTTTTCCCAAACAGGACACCGTGATGTTAAATTCGATCCCAGAACCACCCCTCAATTCCTGGGTGCAAAATCTTACACTTTGGACACATTTGCCCTTAAAGTTACAAATTTTTAAGGAAAAAAAGAAGCTTTTTGGGTGGTTCAATCCCTGGATACACCTGGGCAAGGGAGAAGGAAAAGCATCCTGTCCATCCCTGGATAACATCCTGCTCTCCAGGTGGGAATTCCCCAACAGAGACCTTATTTTGTTATCAGAGTTCTTATCTGGTGAGTTTGAGGCTTTGGGGACACAACAGGACCGTGATAAATCCATGGGATCAGACATTCCAGCAGAGCCAGTGAAACACTGGAATTCAGGCCAGGTAACGCTCAAGTCCTAAATTTGTAAAAAACACAGGGAATGACCAAAAAAAGGGGTAAAATCCCACTGATATTTAGGGCAAATCGGCTCCTTTTAGAAAGGAGTGGCCCGAGAATTCAGAGTTCATATAAATAAGGAACAACGAGGATGGAATTGCATCTCCTTAGCTTGTCTGGTTTTTATTTACCCTTCCTCCCTTCCTTGGAAAAGCATCCCCGAGCAAAAAAACAAAGGGAAACGAGCCCGATAAATGGACCATCAAGAAGAATAATTAGTCCAGAAAGGAAAATTAAATAGGGGCAGCCACTAATCAGCTGCTCCCGCTGCAAGGAGGAGGCTGGGAAAGGAATTTAATTCTTGGAGGAGCCTCTGAGGCAGAGTGGAAAGTAAAAATCCAGCTGGGCAGAAATTGGAGCGAGTCTGGGAGCACGGAACAGGTGGAATTGGTTAGGGAAAAGCTCCCTCCCAGCCGGCTTTTCCCCCCTCCCATTCCCCTCCTGATTTTCCCTCCTGGTTGGCAGATCTGGGAGCTGGGAAGGAAAAAAAGTCTCCCTCTCCGAGCTGGTGAAGCTGATCCAGCTGGGAGAGGTGCTGGGAGCACCTGGCTCCAGAGGGATCCCAATCCCAATCCCAATCCCAATCCCAATCCCAATCCCAATCCCAATCCCAATCCTGCTCCTTCAGGGCTGGTCTCACAAGGAGAGGGAAACTCAGCATCCCCAGAGCCCCGATCCCAGTCCAAATCCTTCACTTCTGAGAGGAACTCAGCAAACCCGGAGCCCTGATCCCGATCCCAATCCTTCAGTGCTGAGGGGAACACGACACCCCCAGAACCCCAGTCCCACTCCCAATCCTTCAAAGCTGAGGGGAACTCAGCATACCCAGAGCCCTGATCCCAATCCCAATCCCAATCCCACTCCCACTCCCAATCCTTCAATGCTGAGGGGAATACGACACCCCCAGAACCCCAATCCCAATCCCAATCCTTCAAAGCTGAGGGGAATTCAGCACCTCCAGAGGGCTGATCCCATTCCCAATCCCTCAGTGCTGGCCTCATTAAGAGAGGGGAACACGACACCCCCAGAGCCCCGATCCCAATCCCAATCCCAGTCCCATTCCAAATCCTTCAATTCTGAGGGGAACTCAGCACCCCCAGAAGGCTGATCCCGATCGCAATCCTTCAGTGCTGAAGGGGATTCAGCACCCCCACAGCCCCGCTCCCAATCCCATTCCTTCAGTTCTGGCCTCATTAGGAGAGGGGAATTTGGCATTCCCAGAAGGCTGATCCCATTCCCAATCCCATTCTTTCAATGCTGGCCTCATTAGGAGAGGGGGAACTCAGCATCCCCAGGGCCCTGATCCCAATCCCAATCCTTCAGCGTTGAGGGCAACATGACACCCCCAGAGCCCCGATCCCAATCCCAATCCCAATCCTTCAATGCTGAGGGGAACATGACACCCCCAGAGCCCCGATCCCAATCCCAATCCCAATCCCAATCCTTCAATGCTGAGGGGAACACGGCACCCCCAGAGCCCCAATCCCAATCCCGATCCCAATCCTTCAATGTTGAGGGGAACATGACACCCCCAGAGCGCCGATCCCAATCCCAATCCAAATCCCAATCCTTCAATGCTGAGGGGAACACGGCACCCCCAGAGCCCCAATCCCAATCCTTCAATGCTGAGGGGAACACAGCACCCCCAGAACCCCAATCCCAATCCTTCAATGCTGAGGGGAACACGGCACCCCCAGAGCCCTGATCCCAATCCTTCAATGTTGAGGGGAACATGACACCCCCAGAGCCCCGATCCCAATCCCAATCCAAATCCCAATCCTTCAATGCTGAGGGGAACACGGCATGCCCAGAGCCCCAATCCCAATCCCAATCCCAATCCTTCAGTGCTGAGGGGAACACAACACCCCCAGAACCCCAATCCCAATCCTTCAATGCTGAGGGGAACACAGCACCCCCAGTGCCCCAATCCCAATCCTTCAGTTCTGGCCTCTCAAGGAGAGGGGAGCTCAGCACCCCCAAAGGGCTGATCCCAAACCCGAGGGAAGCTTTTCCTGGCAAAACCAATCCTGGATAATCCCAACAGCCCATCCCAGTTTCTCAGTCTCCCAGGAGATGAACTTTGAAGGATTCTGCCGAGGCAGGAAGGAGCAGCTCCGGTTTCCCCACACCAAATTCCCTTTGGCTCCGGGATCTCCCTGTCCCTCTCATGGCCATGAAGAATTCCAAGCTGGGATCAGCATCCTTGGGGAATCTGGTCACATGGAGAGGCCACCACGGACAACAAACCAGTGTCCCAAACCATGGAAATCCCGAAAGGAAATTGGGATAGAGAAGGCTTTGGAACGCAAATGGAATTCCTTACCTCAAGGAATTTTGGGATCCTCATCTCCCATTCCATGCGGGAATCTTCAGCTGCCTGAAGCCCAGGGCTAAGCAAACTCCTGTCTCTCAGAATTCCAGAGCTGGAATGTCTGCAATTATCCCGACACTAATGACGTTAGCTCCAAAAATAGCTCGGGAAGGGGTAAGTTAAAAAGGTGGGATCTGGGTTTTCCAGGGAATGGTGAGGGAGGGGGTGAGGGAAGGACACAAACCCCTCTCATTCCAATTCCACGCGGGAAAATCGGCCTCCATCCCATCCATAAGGAAGAGAGGTTTGAGCTGCCATTTGGGCACCAAGAACAGTGGAATTTTCTGGGATTCAGGAGAAAAGAGCTGGAAAATTTCCCTCTTTTTTTTTAGTCTTCTCCCCACATTTATCCCAAGTAGGAATTCCCAGGTTTCCTTCCCTTCCAACATGTAAAATAATGGATCTAAGACTGGAAAAACTAAAAAAAAAACCCTATTTTTTCCATATTTTAAGTCATTTTCTCCTTACAATTTACCCCCGGTAGGAATTTGAAGTTTTCCTTCCCTTCCCATGTGTGAAATCATGGACCTAGGACTGGAAAAGCTTTTAAAAAACCCTAATTTATATATATTTTTTAATTTTAAACACCAGAATCCACATTTTTGTCTACCTCATCCAGCATTTCAAAAGTTCATCCCAGGTTACATCTGCCAGTGCTCAAAAATTGGGAATTCCTGCAATCCCTCTTCTCTTTCCTAAGGAAAGATAACCTGGCTCCAAGCCTCGCTCCAAGGAAAGAAAAAAAGGAGCCTGGAGAAAACCAGGACCATCTCTTAGAGAGGATTTTTTTTTTTTTCTAAATCCAAGCTTTTTCCATAGAAAAAAATCCAATTCCCACCTAAAATAGAGTTGACTCCCTCTGATTTATGGATTGGGATGAGGGGTGGGATTTTTTTGGGTGCTCCTAATATTGGAGGCAACAGGAAATGGGATTTTCCAAGGGAAGGCCACGAGTTTGTTTTTCTCTCTGTTTTGGGAGATTTTAAGATGATTTTTTTTTTTTAGTTTTTTTCTTGGAAATATTAAAATTTTGTGAATCTTTTATCTTCATCTGGGTGTTTCTGACATAATCTGGAATAATCTGAAGGAATTGAAGGGGTTATGAATAATCTGAAGGAATTGAAGGGGTTAGGGATTATATTTAGACGCGGAATGAAGGGCAGGAAAAAAGTGACCAATTTAAAAATCAAAATCAATCCCAAGCTGGAGGATTTAAAATCAGAATATTCCCAATTTGTCAGGTTTTTCCGAAGAAAACAAATCCGATTATTCCCGTTGTAGGATTGGGGATTCCTCCTGAGACTGCCATGGGATGAGATAAAGAAACACACGCAGGGTGGGGTTTCCAATGCAAACCATTCCATGATTCCATCATTCCATGATTCCATGACTCCACAATTCCACGACTCCACGACTCCCTGACTCTGTGTTTGGAAGACATGGATTGTCTCCCATGATTCCATGATTCAACGACTCCATGATTCCACGATTCTACAACTCCATGACTCCACGGCTCCATGACTCCATGTTTGGAAAAAAGTGGTTTCCCCAAGGAATTTCCAGTTCCAAGCACAGAGGGGCTGTGAGACATCCCGGGAGCTTCTCCTCCAACCTCCCACCTTTTCCCAAAGCGTCCATGAGATGTTTTAAACTCACGTTCTTTGCCATGGAGTGTGTGGCATTATGAAATCTCTTCTTTTTTGGGATGCCGGGGTTTTTACCCATGAAATGTCGTCAGTTTTTGGGAATTTTAATTCCCACGTTGGTGGCACGTGCGTGTTTACCTTGGAAAACGTCTTTGGGAAAAGGTGGGAGGTCGGAGATTGGAGGAGAAAATCTTGGGATGGCTCACAGCCCCTCTGTGCATGGAACTGGGAAATTCCTTGGGGAAACCACTTTTTCCAAGCACGGAATTCCCGAATGATGGAATCATGGAATGGTTTGCATTGGAAACCCCACCCTGTGTGTGTTTCTTTATCTCATCCCATGGCAGCATGGCAGTCTCAGGAAGAATCCCTAGTCCCACAACAGGAATAACTGGATTTGTTTTCTTCAGGGAAAACAAAAAAAAAAACAAAAAAAAAAAAAAAAACCCAAAAAAAAAAAAAAACCCAAAAAAAAACCAAAACAACAACAACAAAAAAATCCCGATCCCTTAAAAATATTTTCGGGCTTTGGGTGGAAAATATTCCCTGAGTCTGCAAAGATTTTCTGTCGGGAATTTCTTGGAGTTCTGGATGTTTTCCAAGGTAAACATGCACGTGTCACCACGTGGGAATTAAAATTCCCAAAAACTAACGGCATTTCATTGATAAAAACCCCGACATCCCAAAAAAAAAAGGAGAGATTTAACAATGCAACACACTCCATGGCAAAGAACATGCCCTGAGTTTAAACAGAAAATCCCAGAATTGCATGGATGGGTGACTTCATCCCAAAAAAAATCCAAATGTGGCCCGGACAGACGTAACAAACCTGGGAGTCATCCCAAGGCCGAACGGGGGAATTAATCTGAGTGGAAAAGATCAGGAAAAGGAACTCAAGGTTTAGGATCTGCCTCGAAAGCTCCGGTCTTTCCTACATCAACATTCCTGAGCAGTTAGGACGAGATCCAGGATCATCCCAGGGTTTCCAGAGGCAGCTCAGGGAAAAGGAGAGGAAATTCGCGCTGCCACGGGAGAAAACCACAAGAGAAGCTCTGGATGTTTCTGTTATTCCTTGAGCAAATATCGGGAGCCAAAATATTCAGGTTTTGGGTTCAAACGTGGCCAAGGTGGGTGAGTATTCCAAGCATTTTCAGCTTTCCTGGGATAAGCGGCGTCTGCGCAGGAGGAGGGAATTTAGGGAAATTCAGACACCCCTGGCTCGGGTCAGCACCAGGAGCTGGATCCTGCCACAGCACGGGAGATTTGGGATGAATAATTCATTCCCTGAGGGAAAAGAATCTTCAAAAAATTCTGGGTTTTGGGCCCACCAAAAATATTTGCAGACTCAGGGAATATTTTCCACCCAAAGCTTGAAAATATTTTAAGGAATCGGGATTTGCTTAGATTTTTTTTTTTTTATTTTTCCTATTTTTTCACTCCAATCTCTCTGCTTGAAACAGAATTTTGGGGATAAACTTGAGTTTAAAGCAGACTGAGCTTAAAGATGATCCATTTCCCAGCGAACGTTGTGAGCCAACCCCAAGAAATCAGGGATTTGCACAGCTCCAGGAGGAACTGCTGGCACGATCCCACTGGTTCAACATTCCCAGGGAAAGGCTGGATCCAGGGCCAGAAGTCCCAGTTCAGGAAAAGCTGCTCCGTGACCTGGAACGGGGAAGAGGAAGAACTTCTGGGCTATGGAAATGTTGATTTGGGCTACTCAGGAGCCCAGGATCAAGGAAAACCTTGGAAAAGGTGGGAAGGAGCAGGAAGGAGCCCAGCTTGGAACTCCAAGGGAAGAAGATATCCCTGGAAATAAAAATCCACCGGGAGCAGAGAGATCCTGGAGGAATCAGCTCAGGAGAGCTCTGCAGGCACCTTGAAGTCCATCAGAATTCCTTCCCAATATTCCCTTTAGATCTTCCCTTTCCCAGTGGGAGCCATTCCCTGGCTCCTGTCCCTCTGTCCCTTGTCCCCAGTCCCTCTCCAGCTCTCCTGGAGCCCCTTCAGGCCCTGCAAGGGGCTCTGAGCTCTGCCTGGAACCTTCCCTTTTCCAGGGGAACATTCCCAGCTCTCCCAGGGCAGAGGGGCTCCAGAATCCTGGAATGGGTTGGGTGGGAAAGGACCTTAAATCCCACCCCATCCATGGGCAGGGACACCTCCCACTGTCCCAGCTGGATCCAACCCCAGTGTCCAACCTGGCCTTGGGCACTGCCAGGGATCCAGGGGCAGCCACAGCAAATCTGGGAATTCCAGCCCAGCCCCTCCCCACCCTCCCAGCCAGCAATTCCTTCAAAAGATCCCAGCCCAATCTCCCCTTTCCCAGTGGGAGCCATTCCCTGGCTCCTGTCCCTCTGTCCCTTGTCCCCAGTCCCTCTCCAGCTCTCCTGGAGCCCCTTCAGGAGCTCTGAGGATTCCCTGGATTTTTCCTTTCTCCAAGCTGAACAAGATCCACGCTGAGATTCCATCCCAAAACATTCCCAGTTATCTCCTGCTTGGGGATTCCCTAAGCCAGAGGTGCCATCCCTAAAATTAGCAGCCCTTGATGGAGTTTTGTGGCTTTTTCCTGCTTGGCTCCATGCTGGATGGACACGGAAAGAAAACCCACCTGGATATAAAGCAGGAATTGTGTCCCCAGTGCCTCTCTTTGTCCCATTTTGGATATTCAGGAATTCTGGCCACCACCAGAGACACTTTGGCCACGTGCAAACACCACCAGTTCCCAAAAATTCCTCGAATCCTTTCCAGTTGTGGAGGGCAGGGACAGACCCCATCAATAAGGTCCCGGGGTGTTTGTCCTTATTCCATGGAGAATTCTCAGAGAATCCTGCAGGAAATTCCCAGCTGAGTTCCAGGCCTGGAGCTGGGGGAACTGGTAAGGAACCGCAGTGAGAGATTTTGGAGATGGGATTGATGTTCCTGGAATTCTGCACAAATGTTTCCCTGGCAGCCAGAGGTGGAAACAGGGAAAGATCTCCTTGTGGGAGAGCCTGTGGAGGCACCCTGAGGAGAGACTGGAGTTCCCAGAGGATTTGGGAGCAGGTGATGGATCTGCAGCTCCAGCCCAGCCCGTCTCCAGCAGCTCCCGGAATCCCTTCCCTGTTTGGAATCTCCTCCGGTGGCACCATCAATTCCTGATCTCAAATCCTGCTCACCAGTCCCAATTCCACCTTTTCCTGGGGTTTTTCCTGTGGAACAAACAGCAAGGAGAGAGGACAGGACCATAAAAAGCTGGAATTTGGCTCAGGGTGGTTGCACAGTCCCCAAACCCCAGTGGGACAGAGCCCTGGAGTTCCTGGAGGATTTGGGAGCTCCATCCCAGCCCGTCTCCAGTGGCTCCCAGAATCCCTTCCCTCTTCGGAATCTCCTCCGGCGGCACCATCAATTCCTGGTCTCAAATCCTGCTCACCAGTCCCAATTCCACCTTTTCCTGAGGTCCCAACCCTCCAGCTGGGCTGGGAATGCCACCGAGGGGTCTGGAGGGGTTTCTGGTCACACCCAGCCAGGTCGGAGATAAAACCTCTCCACACGGGTGCATTCCACAAGGGAAAACACTTGGGAATGATAATTGCTGCCCATTCCCAGATTTCACTGGCACATGCCAGGTGTCACCTCCCCCATGCCAAGGCCACCAGAGGTGACCCCAACCCAAAATCCGGGATAGGAACTTAATTGATCCCAAATTTGGTGCTCACCTCAAACACCCCTGGCTGGGAAAATCAGCCTGGAGTGGTCCCCTGGGTCCCCATCCCTGCTGGAGCCACTCCTGGAGGGTTCCTGGAGCAGGGAAAAGAAAATCATGGAGCCACAGGTGAAGTTTTTTGGTGTGGGGAGAGGATTGGGGTTGGTGACAAAGGGACAGTTTGTGCCAGCGCCACAGAGAGGCCCCATGGCACCGATTCCCACTCGAATTCCGGGAGCAGAGGCCTCTGGAGCCTAAATCCAACCAGGAGAATGAGTCAGGCACCTGGCAGCACATTCCAGGGATATTTGCCAAGGCAGGTTTATTCCCTGCTCCTTTCCTTCCTCGTCTCCTCCCCTTTTCCCGCCTTTCGTGAGTAACCAGAGGCAAATCCTTCAATCCGTGACTCTGGCACAGCCCTGGATTTGGCAGGAAGCTGCTCAGGTGAGGCAGTGCTTGAACTTTGACCTTTTCATGCCTTTCCTGAGCTTTTCTCCCGGAATATTTCAGATTAACCCAGGAAACCTCCCAGGAGTGTGATCCAGCTCTTCTCTCATCCGCAGGGAATGGGGATACAAATCAGGCAGGATCCCCAACTTTTTTTCCCCAAGTTGTTTAGGGTGGATTCTGGCACGAGGAGCTTGGGATGACATCCCAGCTCTGCCTTGACAAGTCCTGACAAAATTCCTTCCCGTCCCAATTTTGCCATGCCGGATTCGCACTCCGGCTTGGCTCCGTGCAGGGGGGGCATTCCCCGTGTCCCCACATCCCTGCCAGCAGATCCCACCGGATGAATTCCATCCAAACCAGGGAGATGCCCTTTGGGAGGAGCGGTAAACACAAAATCCATGGAATTGTAGGATATCCTGAGTTGGAAGTGTCCCAAAAGGATCCAAGCCCAACTCCAGGTCCTGTACCAGGACAGATCCAAGAATCCCCGCCCTGTGCTTGGGAATGTCCAAAACTTCTGGGAATTTAGGGAATCTGAAATTCCAGTGGACTTTCCCTTCCACTATCCCAGGTAGATCCAAGCCCCAGTGTCCAACCTGGCCTTGGGCACTGCCAGGGATCCAGGGGCAGCCACAGCAAATCTGGGAATTCCAGCCCAGCCCCTCCCCACCCTCACAGCCAGGAATTCCTTCGAAAGATCCCAGCCCAATCTACCTTTTCCCACTGGGAGCCATTCCCTGGCTCCTGTCCCTCGCCCTCCTTTTTCCAAGCTCCCTTAAAGTGCTGGAATACTGGGATAGGCGTTCCTGCTCCAGTTTCCCACATCCCTAAAAACGGATGGATGTGAGATGACCATTATTGCCCTAGCTCCTCCTCCTCTTACTGATGGAAAAGTGGGATCTGCTCCCCAGCTTTTCCAGAAGCAATCCATTAATTAGGAAGTCCATTCAAAACTGGGCTGGCTGCATTTTCTGGGGTCACCTCATTTCTTGGGATGTAGGGAAAAAATTCCTTTTTTCCCCCCACAACCACAGAAGGGTTCCTTGGTTATCCAGCCATGGCACAGAAGTGGAAGCATCCATATTTTCCTGGTGTCCCAATCCCGAGACTGCATTTCCTTTACTCCAGGAATCCAAAAGAAGCCCCAAAACTTTTGTTTTAGGTGGAATCAAAATATTGGGAACCTTGGTCACTCTTTGGGTTGATTTTCCCCTCCTCATCTCCAGCCTACTCAATCCCAAGAATTCCAGGGTCACGTCCACATTTTGGACATCTCCCACACTTTGGGACCAGTCACATGATTTATTTTGAGAATTTTTTGGGGATAAAGGTTGTGATCCATGAATCCCAAGCAGAAACCTCTAAGTAATGGAAAAAGAGCAGATTCCGAGTGTGGAAGTCAGGGAAGGTTTCAGATCCATTTCCGAAGTATCCAAATTCCAGATGCTGGTAAAATCCTTGGGTATCGTCAATGCCATTATTGCTCTGGCAAAGAATATCCCATGGCTCTGGAAAAGAATATCCCAGGAGCATCAGCAAACTTGGGATCTGAACAGTCGGGAGACAAAGGGAAAAGAGCGGGAGTGGATTAAATTCTTGGAATGAAAGGCAGCCCAGAGAGGGATTGGGAATTGTTGCTGTGCGGCATCCCAGGAGCACAACTTCGTATTCCCACAGGATAATGGGTGAGGTCATTCCAGAAGTATTTTTCAGAGGGAAAACTGATCCCTTCCAGGGTACTTCAGCTCCACCTCTGAGGGAGGTGAGGTTACCTGGACACAATTCCGATGACAAGGAAAAATGCCAAGAACGTGAAGTGACGGGGGCGGTTTCACAGAAACCTCTCAAGGATCTCCAGCTTCCTCCTCAGCCTCCATTTAAAAAAAAGGGAAAAATACAGAAAAAAGAATTTTCCCAACCATGAAGCCATTGAAGCTCCTTGTTCAGGGTTTAAGGAATGTGGAATATTTACTGGCAGGGGAGGAATCCTCAAAAAATAGAAGGAGTCTATTAATTACAGGAGTAAATACAATTAATCCAGAGTTTCAATGAGCTGCTTTGGAAAAGTATCCCCTTCTTCCTAAAAAGTGGCTCCAGAAGGGAATTTTGGCACCTGGCGGGAAAACAACCAAGGAGACACTTCCAAAATCCAGCTCCTCACTTGGGCTGGAGAAGAAAATGCAGGGAAGACACCGAGGTCATCAGAACAATTCCCAAAAGTTCTGAGCACTGGGAGACACTTGGAAGGAGTGGGAGATGAAAGGGAAAAACAAGACAAGGGGGAAAGGCAGAGTTTTCCTCAAGAAACAGCACAAAATTCCCTGAGCTGGTGTCTTCTGGAATTTCTCTTCGTGCTGACTGTGGGGTTGTCCATATCCCAGCTGGGAATGATCCCCCTCGTTTAATCCAGGTCTAAAGCTTTTAATTAATTAGTTAAATTTAGTTAATTAGTTAAAACTCTCCAGGTCAAAACCAACTCGAGCCCAGCTGTTGTGAAAAGGAATTGCGATTCCTTCAGAGCTCCTTCCCAGCAGCTCTGCACAAGCAGTGCCAGGAGAGGATGGGAATGTGGGAAGAGCTGATATTCCACGCTCTCAGAATCATTTCAGAAGTCTGGAAAGGGGAGGGAAAAGTTTGGGATGGCATGTGATGGGATTCATGGCATCTTCAGTCAAGTTTCCAAGTGTTTCCGAAGAGTGGACATTGAAATTCCCACCTCTTTCCAGCAGTGAGCTGCTTGGAGTCATAGCCAGGATTGGGATAGGATAAAATTGATTAAAAATGAGGAAAAACTCTTGTTTTCCCAGCTAATTCCACATCCCTGGGTGAAAGTGGCCGGCACGAGGATGGAGGCTCTGCCAGGGGCAGGTTGAGCCCAGCCTGTGCCTGTGGATTCCATGGAAAAGTTCAGCTGATGGTTGATCCTTGCTGGAGAAAGGGCGAGGCAGGACTCACCTGAGGACGCTGTGGAAAAGCCCAGAGCAGCAATCCGATGTTTTCCAACTTCATGCCAATGTCTGGGAGATGATTCCTTCATGCAGAGCTCCTTGGCCTCTGCAGAATTCCAAGATTTTTGCTCCTTCCTAATCCAGGAACTGCAGCCTAAAAAGGCCTCACAGCCTTAAATCCACATAGGGCTGGGTAGGATCACCCAGGAGGGGTAAAATTTTAGCTGGATTTTGAGGGAAAACACCACAGGGATCCCACAGGGATTGTTCAGCGTGGAACCGGGGTAACAGACCCAGGCTCCTTGGCCTCTGCAGAATTCCAAGAATTTTCCTCTTTCCTAGTCCAGGAACTGCAGCCTAAAAGGCCTCACAGCCTTAAATCCACACGGGGCTGGGGTGGCTCACCCTGAAGATTTTAGCTGGATTTTGAGGGATCCAGCAGGGATTGTTCAACACCAGCATAACAGGTCCAGGTTCCTTGGCCTCTGCAGAATTCCAAGAATTTTCCTCCTTCCTAGTCCAGGAACTTCAGCCTAAAAGGCCTCACTCCCCTAAATCCACACGGGGCTGGGGTGGCTCACCCTGAAGATTTTAGCTGGATTTTGAGGGATCCAGCAGGGATTGTTCCACACCAGCATAACAGGTCCAGGTTCCTTGGCCTCTGCAGAATTCCAAGACTTTTCCTCCTTCCTAGTCCAGGAACTTCAGCCTAAAAGGCCTCACAGCCTTAAATCCACATGGGGCTGGGGTGGCTCAAATCAGAAGATTTTAGCTGGATTTTGAAGGAAAACAGGATTTTGAGCCTCACAGGGATCCAGCAGGGATTGTTCAACACCAGCATAACAGGTCCAGGTTCCTTGGCCTCTGCAGAATTCCAAGACTTTTCCTCCTTCCTAGTCCAGGAACTGCAGCCTAAAAAGGCCTCACTCCCCTAAATCCACACGGGGCTGGGGTGGCTCACCCTGAAGATTTTAGCTGGATTTTGAGGGATCCAGCAGGGATTGTTCAACACCAGCATAACAGGTCCAGGTTCCTTGGCCTCTGCAGAATTCCAAGAATTTTCCTCCTTCCTAGTCCAGGAACTTCAGCCTAAAAGGCCTCACAGCCTTAAATCCACATGGGGCTGGGGTGGTTCAAATCAGGAGATTTTAGCTGGATTTTGAAGGAAAACAGGATTTTGAGCCTCACAGGGATCCAGCAGGGATTGTTCCACACCAGCATAACAGGTCCAGGTTCCTTGGCCTCTGCAGAATTCCAAGACTTTTCCTCCTTCCTAGTCCAGGAACTGCAGCCTAAAAGGCCTCACTCCCCTAAATCCACACGGGGCTGGGGTGGCTCACCCTGAAGATTTTAGCTGGATTTTGAGGGATCCAGCAGGGATTGTTCCACACCAGCATAACAGGTCCAGGCTCCTTGGCCTCTGCAGAATTCCAAGAATTTTCCTCCTTCCTAGTCCAGGAACTTCAGCCTAAAAGGCCTCACAGCCTTAAATCCACATGGGGCTGGGGTGGTTCAAATCAGGAGATTTTAGCTGGATTTTGAAGGAAAACAGGATTTTGAGCCTCACAGGGATCCAGCAGGGATTGTTCCACACCAGCATAACAGGTCCAGGTTCCTTGGCCTCTGCAGAATTCCAAGACTTTTCCTCCTTCCTAATCCAGGAACTGCAGCCTAAAAAGGCCTCACTCCCCTAAATCCCCATGGGGCTGGGGGAGGATCATCCAGGAGGGATAAAATTTCAGCTGGATTCTGAGAGAAAGCCCTGCAAGGATCCAGCAGGGATGGATCAGCTTGGAACCAGGATAACAGATCCCGGCTCTGCTCCTCAATCCCAGCGCCCAGAGGGAAGAGGCAGCTCAGGTGTCCCTCAAGGACAGACACAGCCCCGGGCTGTGACTTTTGGAGCTGTGGGGCTGCACCTTGGCAAGGAGGAACCTCCGGCTCACCCCAGCCATGACAAGAGGAAAAATATCCGGCTTTTCCAAGGGATGAAAGGCTCAAGGGATTAAGGCCCAGCCTCCTGCTGCCTTTCAGAGCTGCTGAACCGTGCAGGGATCGGTGTCAGCCGTGTTGGTTTAGTCAGGAGGCACAACAAAGCAGCCCGGCTTTCCTGGTGCCTGCACCTCCAGGGAGGATTCCCAGATTCCCGAAAATCCCGCTCCCACCTGGGTCACGGAGGTGGCAAACAAAGGAGAAAGATCCTTCAACTTTTGACCCCGCCGAGGGCTCGTGGCGTTGGGAATGAGTCAGGAGGCAGCTCCCGGAGCCCTTCCCCGCGCCGCACGTGCCTCTGGGCTTTGTCACCTCCTGCCAATGTTTGTCCTGGCCCCACAGGAGGGGCCGCTGCGTTCCCGGGAAGTTTCGCCCGTGGATTTGCCCGTCTGTGGTGGCAGGAAATAAATTAAAGACCTCAGGTGCCAAGGCCAAGCCATATCTGTGGTCTTGAGCCACAGGATGAGAGCAGGTTTGATAAATCCAGACTTGCTGTGGCTGCCCCTGGATCCCTGGAAGTGTCCAAGGAAAGGTTGGATGCCGGGGCTTGGATTCACCTGGGACAGTGGGAGGTGTCCCTGCCCATGGATGGGGTGGAATGGGATGGGATTTAAGATCCCTTTCCATCCAAACCATTCCAGGATTCTGGATGCAGGCTGGGAGAGCTGAGAATGTTCCCCTGGAGAAGGGAAGGCTCCAGGCAGAGCTCAGAGCCCCTTGCAGGGCCTGGAGGGGCTCCAGGAGAGCTGGAGAGGGACTGGGGACAAGGGACAGAGGGACAGGAGGCAGGGAATGGCTCCCAGTGGGAAAGGGGAGATTGGGCTGGGATCTTTTGAAGGAATTGCTGGCTGGGAGGGTGGGGAGGGGCTGGGCTGGAATTCCCAGATTTGCTGTGGCTGCCCCTGGATCCCTGGCAGTGCCCAAGGCCAGGCTGGACGTTGGGCTTGGATCCACCTGGGATAGTTGGAGGCTTGTAGTGGAAGGGGTTGGAACGAGATGAGATTTAAGGTTCTTTCCAAACCAGTCCATGATTTTATGTTTCCAGCTTTTCCAAACCTCCCAAGAAATTTCCAAGGAGCTCAGTTCCCTTCTTTATCCCAACAACAACACTTTTATGTGGTAGTGATCAGGCCATAGTTATGTTGGATTTTGGGTCACCCAACATCCCAGAGGGGCAGGGGAAACCCCTTTCCAACATGGACCGAGGTCAGCGTTCACGGGAAGAGCCCCAGAGTTTTCCTAAATGGATTCTGAAGGCTGCAAAGCTGCAGCTTATCCCAAAATCTCCCTGAAGTTGGTTTTGCTTCAGCTGCACATTTGGTGTTTGGTGGTGTCTGGTCCCAGGACGTTGCCAAGGCTGCCTTTGAAGTGGGGCTTAGACAAGAAGCCCTGAGTCACCTCCCGAGGGACCTCCGGGCGAGTGACATCTGCCAGGCTTAATCCTGACCTCGGGAACAATGGGTGACTCACAAAGCTGAACTTTACCTCACTCCCAGATTAGCCCTGGCCACCTCCTTGGAGATCCCAAACATCAGGGAGTTCCTGCCCGCGATGATTCAGAGCGAAGATTAGCGCGGGAGAAAGCCCCAAGCCAAGCGGAATTATTGGCCAAGCTGAGTTCAGCAGGAAATGTTTGCTTCGGCCAGCCGTGACTCCAGGATCCCATTATCCCACCATTATCCAGCCCTTGGAAGCTTTTCATCAACGTGGAAAGGGCAGGAAGGACAAACAGGGCGGTGGTTGGAGCTCACATGAGATAAGAGGTGTTGGGAACCCTCTCCGTGAATCACACAGGGAAGCTGTGCCCTGATGACCTCTAAGCCAAGCTCTGCTAATCTGAGCCTAAGAACCAGCTCCATCCTGGACCAGGCCCCTCCTGATTCACCAGCAGGAGCTCCACAATTGGTTTAATCAATATTTTCCAGAGAAACACTGAAGGAAAAGGAGTTCCAGGACTATTTCAATCTTCTTTGACAAGGAGTGAAAGAGAGCAGAGCCCAGATCTTGCAGGAATCCAAATTCCCAAGTGTTTTCCTTCGTGTTTTTTTTTACCTTACAGCAAAAACTCCAACTTTCTCAAAGGCGAATTAGTAATAATTTACTCACCTTTTTAATCCTTCACATGGGAAAAAACCCTCACACAGCACAAAAATCCCCATCCTTACCTTCATCAGCTGCTGCCATCACCCCATCCCTGACTCAGCTCTCCTGGATTTAAAGAAAAAAAAAAAACAAAAAAAAAAACAAAACAAAACAAAAAAAAAAAAAAACCAAAAAAAACCCACCAAAAACAAAAAACAAAAAATCCCTACACAGCTGCAAATAAATTTATTCTTTCTTAATAAATCCCTTTAAAAACAAGGCTGCTCATCCCCCACATTAAGTAATTGCACCCGAGGTCTGCCCTAATTAGCTGCTGCTAATGAGACAGTCTCACCTGTGCTGGGTTGGAGCTTTACCTGCGAGGAAGGGACACCTGGAAGCCAAAAGCTCAGCGAAATCCAGCTCGGACCTGCTCGTCCTGTTCCACATCTCCTGATCCAGAGGGATTTGCTTTGTGTAATTCAGTTCGTGGGGAGGAGAACTTGTTATTCCCTTGATAATTCCTTGGGATAGCAGGGCTGGAAAATTGTCACCAGGAAATGGCAGCAGATGTGACATGGTGGCAGTGGCCAGGGGGGAAAATATCCTCTTTTTTTTTTAAGGAATCGCTCCTTGGCCACTCCCTTCTTTCCCTGCATCCAGGCTCCTTAAAATTCCAGTTTTCCCTGAAAAACAGCTGAGCTGGCTACGCTCCGCCTATTCCAAGGATTTGGAAGTGCCTCGAGCTCCAAGTTGCTCCAGCCAGGTGAATTTTATGGTCCAGGTGAGGTCATTCCCAAATCCCTGCGCTGCAAAGGTGATTCCTGCTGCCTCCTCCTTTTCCCGTCGACCAGAAAAGAACCCACAAAATCAGCACAAATCATCCATATGATGGAAAACGCAACTGGAATCTTCTCCACAAAGAATCCCTGGAGGTCCCTGGGTAGCAGGATCCACAAGGCTTGGAAATTTACGGAGATCAAGGAATTATTCATGTTGGAAAAGCCCTCCAGGGTCAGCGAGTCCAAGCTGTGACCGATGCCCACCTTGTCCCCAGCCCAGAGCACTGAGTGCCTCGTCCAGGCATTCCCTGGGCATGGATGGATCCATCCATCACCTTTGGATGCCGACTCCAGCCTGGATCCTTCTTTTTGCTGTACTGACCCCTGCTCCCAGCACTCTGGGTGTCATCCAAAATCCCCGAGGATCCAGCCTCTTCTCCCAGGAACAAGGGACAGAACGAGAGGAAGTGGCCCCAAGTTGTGCCCTGGGAGGTTCAGGTTGGATATTGGGGATTTATTTTATTTTATTTTATTTTATTTTATTTTATTTTATTTTATTTTTCCCCACAGAAAGGGTTTTCCAGCATTGGAACAACCCCAGGGAAGTTCCAGGTACTCACCATGCCTGGAAGTGTTCAAAAAATGTGGGAATGTGGCACCTGAGGATGTGGGTTAGTGGTGGCCATCTCAGAGGTGGCTCTCCGAGCTTAATAATTCCACGATTCTGTATTTGGAATGAAGAGACACGGACAGGGATCATCAGTGGCCTGAAGTACATGGAATTATGGAGTCATGGAATGGTTTGGGTGGGAAGAGACCTTAAATCCTATCCCATTCACCCCTGCCATGGGCAGGGACACCTCCCACCATCCCAGTGTCCAACCTGGCCTTGGGCACTGCCAGGGATCCAGGGGCAGCCACAGCAAATCTGGGAATTCCAGCCCAGCCCCTCCCCACCCTCCCAGCCAGCAATTCCTTGCCAAAATCCCACCCAAACCTCCTGTTTTTGGAGCCATTCCCACTTGTCTCCACACAACCACTCCAACCTGAGACTCCCACCCGGAGCCTTCAATCCATGGCCCTGCCATGGAGTAGGGACAGGAAACCCTTGGGAATCACTGACCCTTGGCTCCAGGTGAGTTCATTCTCCCTCAGGAGGCTCCAACCACCTCGCACAGCCCTGTGGATCCATGAAATGCAGCATTCCCGCAGGGAATCGGTGCCAAAATCCCGCTTTCTCCCTGCCTGTGACTCCATAGCCCCATCTCCAGCTCAGCCCCCACGGAGCCACAGCAGGACAACCAGTGGCCACCCCCCATCCCCTCCTCCCTTCCCGGGAGCTCTGGATTCTATTCCCGGCTTCCCCGGGGAGCAAACAGTCGTGGCCATCGGATTTGTTTTAGGGTTTGCTGGAATTTCCTGGGGTTGGAGCGAGGTTAACCACAGCCAGCTCTTGTGGCCGTGTCCTCAGCGTTCCCCATTGTTCCCTGCTAAGGTGGCTGGGCCTGGTTTTCGTGGAAGGCCGGGATGTTGTTTGGCATTCTCGGCTCGGCGCTCCACGGTGACGGAGAGGAGGAAGGAGAAGGAGCAGCTCTCCCTTTTTTAGGCCTGTGGCTTAGAGAGAGGGCCCGGTGTCACTGAGAGGTCACCCTGAGCTTGCTGAGATGGGATTTGGGACAGCAGGAGGCTGGAACCAGCTCCCTGCTTCCATAGGATTCCCTGGAGAGGCTCGGCGAAAAATGTCCGGAATCTCCCACTTCTGCCTCCTTCCATCGGGGTGTTCCAAAAGGCTTTTTCTCCCGAGAAAAGAAGGAGAGGGCCATTCCATAAAAAGCTTTTCCCTGCTGGGACGGGATCAGCCACGTTCGTGCTGTGTCCCGACCTTTTGCTACTGGAAAGCGGAATTTCCTTGGCTCTGCCAAGAGTCCATCCCTGTCCTGGCTGCCGGCGGTGCTCCCTGGTGGGAGGAGGACACGCTCCCTCTCCAGCCGCAGGGACACAAATCCTGCCCAGCTTGGCTCCGGCCGTGCCTCAGAGTGGAAACTGAGCTCATCCTCACGGATACACCCCGGAGCCAAGGGCAGGGCTCGGATTCGTGCCTGGAGGGAAGGGAAGGAGCCGAGCACGACTCCGTTGGCTCCACCAGGTTGTTCCGAGGAGTCAACAATGGGAACTGTGTGATGCAGCGCTTAGGACACCGGACAAGGAATGAGGGAATCTGGCTGCTGGGTTAAATAATGGAATCATGGGATGGTTTGTTGGGAAGGGATCACAAATCTCATCCCATCCCATTCCAACCCCTGGATACCTCCCGCTATCCCAGGTTGTTCCAAGCCCCATCCACCCAAGCCTTGGACACCTCTCACTCCCTGCTTTGGGATCCACCATCTCACAGAGGTTTTTTTTCCCTCCTTTCCACCCTTTTCCCAGGAATGTCCGCCCGAAGTGGAAACCTTGGATGGAGTTACTCACCCACAGCTCATGGATTGGAGAGGGAAAGATCCGGAAGGTACGAGGTCACCTCAGCCCAAGGTTGCTGCCCGGCACGGTTTGGAGGAGGTGACACACACACACATGTCCTCCTTGTGGCCTTCCCAACTCTTTGATGGATCCCTCCCAGCTGGAGATATCCGATAATTCCATGAATGAATTACCAAATTAATTGGGAGAGCCTAAAGCTGACAATTTACAGATGAAACCAGACGCCCCACAGGGGCTGTCAGCAGAGCCCTTGAGCGGCAGGAGGTACCCGAGTATCTCATATTTGACTTTCCAGTGGTGGGATTCCATCAGAGTGGTGGGATTTCACTGAAAAATTGGCTGGAAAGGAATTTCATGGAATCATAGAAAAGTTTGGAAAAGAATTTAAAGTTCATCCAGTGCCACCCCTGCCATGGGTAGGGACACCTTCCCATATCCCAGGGTGCTCCAACCCCAGTGTCCAGTCTGGCCTTGGACACTTCCAGGGATCCAGGGGCAGCCACAGCTGCTCTGGGAATTCCATCCCAGCCCCTCCCCACCCTCTGACTGAAGCTCTTCCTGACATCTGATCTAACCTGATTTTAATGATTTTAATGACTTTCATTTTAATTTTATCCACCTCCCCTTCCCCAAAATCCACCATCACAAGATTTCCACGTTCCCGGCTGATGGGACGAGGGGCCTCTGCAGCAGCCTGGCTCAGTCAAAAATTTCACCTGTTGGGAACAAATTTTGTGGAATATTTGGATGCCAGGCCCAGGAATTTCTGGCCTGCAATGGCTCCATGTCCAGCAGGATCCGCAGGACTACAAAAGAGGGAGCGTCACAATCCTGAGGCCTGGCCAGTGGAAAAAGGGACACTTCAAAAAGCCAAAATCCCCCCACCAAAGTCCCAAAAACCAGCCAGGAGTGAAGGCTGTCCCTCTCAGAGGACACCACCAGCCAAACCTCACTTAAAAACCTTTTCCCTTTCTCCTGCCGGGCCCGGCGCTGCTGTGTCCCACTCCTGGGAAGAGGCAGGCAAGATTTCTGTGGCTTAGTCAGGCCACGATCCTGGATAAAAATGGCTCTGGAAGCAAAGGGGATGAGTCACCCGTCCCAAAGTCCAGCAGTCGTCAGGCCTGGCCCCGTAACGAGCTGTTGACACCACTGGGAAATGACTGTGAGCAAGAGCAGCCTCTTGTCTCTGCCTCGAGCACCCTTGACCTCGCTTTGGGATGTCACGAGTGGCCTGCGGGACACATGAATCCAATTATTTTCCCCTAAAATTGCCCTTCAAGGGCCTCGTTCTGCTGTCAGCCCCCACCCTCGGCCCAGCTTCCAAAAAAAAAAAAAACCCGGGGATAAATCCCATCAAACGTCCCGCAGCGGCAGTGGCAGCAGCACGAGCAGGGCAGCTCGTTATCCCCGTGGCTAATTAACTCCTGGGATGCTCCGGGAGGAGCCAGGGGAGGTGGGACACAGACAGAGGGGACCCCACGTGTGAGGGGAGGTTGGGCTCAGCGTCATCTCCTGCGGGGTGGAGGTGCTCCAAGGCGTTTTTGGATCCCCCTGTGGGAAGAGGAAGGGAATAACGAAGGGGGAAAGAGGAATGGGAAAACCACTGGATTGCAGCGCTGCAGAGAGGAGGAGGAAGGAATCCGAGGATGCACCTCCTGTTCCAACCTAGCCCCAGAAGCTGCCACAAGTTCACAGAAAAGTGGGAAAAAAAGGACTTCCCTGTTTTGTTGGCTCTTCCAACAAAGCCTTTCCCCTGCCTGCTCCCAGAACATTCCCAGTTGTCCCAGTCTGGTCCGGTTTCGCCCTCCGGAGCAGCCTGGGGCACTCTGAGTGCTGCCTCCGGCCAGGGCTGGAAACCATCCCTAGTTTTGGGCAGGGAAGCGGGGCTGGAGCACCCTGGGCCAGGCTGGGAAGAACCTGGCTGAACATCAGGAATTTGGGCCAAGGAGGTCAAGGCAGGGTTTGACTTGAGCTCCAGACAAGCCGAGTGTCCAAAACTTCCTGGGCAGCTCAGCTCCAGGGCTGGGAATTTGTTGGGAAGGGTTGGGAAGAGCAGCTCCATCAGGAAGGAGGGAAGTCCCAGTAAGGAGCTTCCAGCTGCCCCAGTCTCGGTGTGGTGAGGGGTCTGATGTCCCATTCCTGCCTCTCCCACTCTCCAAAGCTTTGCTTTTCATGGAAAATGTGCCAGGAGGATAAAATTATCCCTGGGCTGTCCAGGAACATCCAGAGCTTTGCTGGGATTTGCCACTGGGATATTCACGCGTCGCCTGAGCAATTTCCAGTTCCAGCAGCTCATTTCCAGTTCCAAGCTTCTGATTTTCCAGTTCCAGTGTCTCATTTCCAGTTCCAAACTCCTCATTTTCCGGTTTCAACAGCTCAAACCCCTTCCAAACTCCTCATTTTCCAGTTCCAAGTCTAATTTCCAGTTCCAAACTCATTTTCCCACTCCAACAGCTCAAGAACATTTCCAAACTTGTCATTTCCCAGTTCCAGTAGCTCATTCCCCATTTTAAACCCACTATTCCCCAGTTCCAAACTCCCCATTTCCCAGTTCCAACCTCCCCATTTCCCAGTTCCAACAGCTCAAACCCATCCCAAACTCCCCATTTTCCAGTTCCAGCACCTCATTCCCAGTTCCTAACTCCTCATTTCCCACCCTGTGCCGGAGATGTGGCCAAGCTGTGCCACAGCCAAGCAAGGGACAATTCCTTGTCCCCCAGGGGCCACAGGTGACATCAGCAGGACATCACTGACCCCTGGATGCCACCACCCTCTGCGACCACATTCAGGCACCGCTTCCACCTAAAAAAAAATGGGGCAAAAAGGGAAAAAAATGATGGAAAGGAAGAGTAAAAAAAAGGGAAAAAAGGGAGTGGGGACAACAAAACAAAAAGTTCTGGAGTGTGAGCTGACAGTGACCTGTAAGAAAAATGTTGCGTCCAAACTTTCCCGTTGAGCCCTGGAAATTTGTTCCCTATTAAAGAAAGAGGGGGTGTATCCAGTTCAAAGGAAAAGCTGGAGTGGGGAAGAATTCCGTGGCTAATCCTGTGGTGGATTTTTCTTCCATTTGTGTCCTCACTCCCTTTCCAACCTCGATTCACCCTGAACCTCCCAATTCCTGTCCAGTCCAAAAAAAAAAAAAAAACCCGAAAAAAACTCAGAACCAAAAAACCAAAACTGAAAAAAGGGAGAAAAGTCGTGGGGGAGGGAGGGAAATCTCCAATTTGTGGGAACTGCTGGTGCTGAAGTGGGAATGCAGGGAGGGGTTTGGATTTTCCCAGGCTTGGAGCTCAGAATTCTATTTTTACAGAGCACGGGAGAAAGGGTGGGGAGGGGGATTAAAGCAGTGTAAAAGCAGGAAATAAGTGAAAATGCCACAAGTTTCGGGAGCTGTTGTTATTATTTATTATTTGAATCCTATTTATTCCTTGGGGGTTCCACAGTACCTGGGACACCGGGACAAAAAAAAAAAAAAAAAAAAAACAGGAAAAAAACTGGCTCAGAAGGAATTCTGGGACACTGATGAGGTTTTCTGGTGTGTTTTGCCTCAACGAGGTGGAAATTGTAGTGGAGGGATTAAAAAAATGGATAAAATCATCCTGGAATTCTGCAGGGAACATCCTGGACGCTGCTCACCTGAGCTGGACCTCCATGGAATCATGGAATGGAATTGGCAAAACTGGAAAAGGTCTCCAAGGTGATCAAATCCAACCTTTGAGCCAGCACCACCTTAATCAATTAAACCCCAGCAGAAAATGCCATGTCCAGTTCTTATTAGAGGAATTTGGAGTCCTGGGAATTCTCCTGGAGCGCCCAGAAAATCCCTGGATTTGCCATAAATGCTCAAAGGAAGAGAGATGTTACTGGGAATGCTGCAAATTCTCCCAAAAAAAAAAAAGAAAAAAAAACCTCCCTGTGGAGGATTTGGGTTTCAGGAGCCGCTTGAAGTGCACCACATTCTCACAGAGAGCCCAAAGGCAAATCCGTGGCTCAAATCTTCCTCTGGGAAAGCGGGATGGGCAGGGATAGGAGCAGAATCCAGCTGTAAATCCATGATCAGGGTTAATCCAAAATTCCAACTAAAGCCTCGCCTTGTGTCCAGGCCCAGCCAGCAGCAGATGCTGAAGGAAGACCTAAAAGCTGGAAAATCGCGGAGTCTTCCCAGTCTCCATCCCTCTGCTCACGTGACCCCACCAAAACACCTCGCCGGATTTAATCTGGATCCATTTTATAATTCCCGACCCACACCTCCTCGTGCCAGAAGGAATTTCTGGAATCCCACAAGTCCTCTTCCTCGGAAATTCACTTATGGCCACTTTATCCCAAATCAAAGATTCCAGAGTGACTCTGGGCACTGCAAAAAATTCCTGGGAAGGACAAATAAATGTCAGGGGAAAGGTGTGAGGAAGAGGAGTTATCTGGGATAGAGTTTTCCCTTTTTTTCCAGGGAAAAAGGGAAAGAAAACTTCCATTGTTTGGATGTCAGCTAGATGAGAAGGTCAGAGCTCGATCCATTCTTTATCCTCCTCTCTGTGACGTGGGAATTGTCCTCCTTCATCCCAAAACTGGGCCAGGCTCAGATAAACACCTTATCCTGACACTCATGGAATCATGGAATGGTTTGGGTGGGAAAGGACTGGAAAACTCATCCCATTCCCACCCCATCCATGGCAGGGACACCTTCCACTGTCCCAGGGGGCTCCAGATCCATCCAACCTGGCCTTGGGCACTGCCAGGGATCCAGGGGCAGCCACAGCAAATCTGGGAATTCCAGCCCAGCCCCTCCCCACCCTCCCAGCCAGCAATTCCTTCAAAAGATCCCAGCCCAATCTCCCCTTTCCCACTGGGAGCCATTCCCTGCCTCCTGTCCCTCTGTCCCTTGTCCCCAGTCCCTCTCCAGCTCTCCTGGAGCCCTTTCAGGGACTCTGAGGATTCCCTGGAATTTTCCCTTCTCCAGGGGAACATTCCCAGCTCTCCCAGCCTGGCTCCAGAGCAGAGGGGCTCCAGAATCCTGGAATGGCTTTGGTAGGAAGGGACCTTAAATCCCACCCCATCCATGGGCAGAGACACCTCCCACTGTCCCAGGTGGATCCAACCCCAATGTCCAACCTGGCCTTGGGCACTGCCAGGGATCCAGGGGCAGCCACAGCAAATCTGGGAATTCCATCCCAGCTTCTCCCCACCCTCCCAGGGAACAATTCCTTGCCAAGATCCCATCTAAATCCATCCTCCTCCAGCTTGGAGCCATTCCCACTTGTCCTATCACTCCATGCCCACGGATGTGTCTGTGCCAGGAAGAAGCAAAGTTTCCTTGGAAGAGCTAAATCCCACTTTTTCACTCTTTGCTCCTGCCAGATTATCCAGGAGTCCCGGGGGAGCTCAAATCCATCTGCTCCACTCCAGTGGGTGGGAGAGGAACAACACAGGCTTGGATCCAGCCCCTGGAATGGGGTCTCCATCTGGAGAGCTCCCAGGATTTTTGCTCTTGGCAGCACCGGCTCCCACAGGGAGCTGATGTTATCCCACCTCCTCCTGCCTCCCAGCTGCACCCTCGGAGCAAAGCGGAGCTCAGGATGTGCCAGCTTGGCTGGGCTGGAGTAAATATTCCACCCAGGAGCGGGAGCGGGGCTGTGTTTGGGATTTGGGCTGGGTTTGGTGTTGGAAACACAGGGATGGTTCCATTATTTTTGGGAAGTGCTTTCACAGATCCAAGGTCTTTCCTGCTCCTCATGCCAGGGAAGAGGTCGGGAATGCAGCAGGAGCTGGGAAGGGCCACAGCCGTGACCACGGGGATGTTCCGGAACATGGGACACTACCGTCAGCGGATAAACCTGGGGGAAAAAGAAGGAATGTGGGGGCATTCCAAGTGACACCATTTTGTCTTCCCAGGTCGTCATTCCTGGGATGGAGCCTGGTTTTCCCAGGGATGGGCAAACACCCGCCTGGGATGAAAAGCTGGGAATCAATTCCTTGTTTTCTTTTTTTCTGTGTGGATTTTCCTTCCCCTATTCATCTTTATATCAACCCATGAGTTTTCCCACCTTTTCCCTCTGCCATCCCACTGTGGATTAATTCCCAGTGGAGGTTAAACCATTCCACAGGTATTTCCCAGTGGCACGGAGCTCCTTTCCATCCCAGCTTTCCTTTCCTTCCTCCTGCTCCCCCAGCGTTTCCCAAATTCCCACTGTCTGGACCCAAGAGCCAATTCCTTGGAAGCAGGAGGAGATGGGAATAAAGATGGGATGTGCACAAAGGAGAAATTCCTTGCTGAGTCAGGGCCTGGGCAGCAAAAATAGATAGGAATAAAAAAAGTGTTTTTTGGTTTGGTTTCTTTTTTTTTTTTTTTTTTTTTTTAGGAAAATGTTTGTCTCCCTATTTTTAGGAGAGGCTGTTGTTTCCCTATTTTTAAACCAGGCTGGAGGAGCAAAATGAGAGGTTTTGTTCTAAATCCGAAGAGGAATTTTCGGATGGGTTGAGGTACAAAAAGGCTGCAGTTTTGGGACAAAGCTGTTTCGGCTACGTGAGCTTTGCCATGATTTAAAGCCATTCCGTACTCGGAATTCGTATGGAGGAAGCTCAGGGTTGCTCCAGAAACAGGGAATTTCTTCATCTGCTCAAGGCTTCAAGCCTCTGCCCACTCACAGCGGGGTGGGGAGATCATGGAATATCCTGATGGGAAGAATCACAAGGATCATGGATCCAACTCCTTCCCTGCCCAGACCCACCAGCAATCCCACCCTGGGCATCCCTGGGAATGTTGTCCATGTGCTCCTGGAGCTCCGGCAGCCTTGGGGCCGCGCCCATTCCCTGGGGAGCATGAAGGGTTTGGAAAGCTTGGAAAAGGAGCAATTCCAGCTCTCCAGAGCCATAACCACCCTCGGCTCCTTGGCATTTCATTTATCTGTGCGGAAACCAAGAGTTTGGAGTGGCACAGGATCATTTGTTCGTGCTGAAAACCTGTTTTTCATGGAATCATGGGGTGGGATGGTTTGGGATTGGAGGGGATTAAATCCCATCCCATTCCATGGGCAGGGACACCTCCCACTATCCCAGCTTGATCCAAGCCCCAGCGTCCAACCTGGCCTTGGACACTTCCAGGGATGGGAACACACAACTTCTCTCCCTAAGTTTGTTCTTCCTACTTTTTAAGGAAATCTTGGAGAAGGTTTTCTCTGCCCTGGATTAGCAAGCACTTCAAAGCAGCCAAAGAAAACGAGGTGAGCACCGGCCTTGGCTCGGAACAGAGGGCGCAGAAAGAAACTTCCTTTGTTTTCCAGCAGTGAAAGGATCCCAAAGGAAATGGAAAAGGGAGTCTGGGATTTTTCTCCGTCAGGACACGGCCAAGCTGTGCCATTTGATAGGGAATTTTCAGGTTCCTTTATCCCTGCTTTTCCTCGGCCCAACCCTTCCTCCTCACCTCCCAGTATCTCTCCATGACACTGATGAAAAATATCCCAGCAGGACATCACTCCTTGGCTGTTCCCAGTGCCTGCATTCCATGAAATATTTGGATGACACGAGCCAGGTCTCACGGGGAACACCAAATCCCTGTTTCCACCCCCTAAAAAAAAAAAAAAAAAAAAAAAAAGAGGGATTTTCCCATAAATAAAGCTTTTCTGTCAAGCTCCTCCTCGGGGGATTTGATGTGCTCCCGGTCACCTCGGCACCACTGGAATTCTTGGAGAGAAGTCCAAGTGGGACAAAATGAAGTGGCTGGAAGGATGGACTTATGAGGAGAAAAGCTGGAGGAGCTAAATATGGATCGTTTGGCTGGAAAACAGGGAAGGAGGACAACTGTCTACGGATGGACAGAAATATCCGGGAGAGGGAGGGATTGTTTGGGTCAGACCGACTGGGGAATAACCAGGAATCACGAAATGGGATTAAGGAATGGAAAATGAGCACTGGCCATCAGGGGAAACATTCCAGCATCAAGGACTGGGGAACATCCGTCCTCCCCCGGAGCTGGGGTGGGAATCCTGCTCCTGGGGATGTTTAAGAATGGTCTGGAGCGCTCTTGGGAATGATCCTTGGGGTGGGGATAGATTGGATCTGGGCAGGGTGTTCCCTGCAGGAAGAACAACGCCTCGACCATGGGAAGGGGTTCAGGGAGCAAGGGCTGCCCAAATCCGGGAAAATCCGGGCATGGACTCACGGAATCGCAGAACGGTTTGGGCTGGAAGGGAATTTAAGGATCATCTCATTCCATGAGGGACACCTCCCACTGTCCCAGAGTGCTCCGAGCTTTATCCAACCTGAGCTTGGACTCTTCCGGGGATGGAGCGTCCAGAATTCCTTGGGATGTCAGGATTGCCCTCCGTGCCGGCAGTCGCTCCGTGAGGGTGTGGAAAACGAGTTCCTCCCCTTCTCCCTTCTCTCCAAGGCACCTGGAAATGAGGGAACATTTGGATATAAAGCTGGGAATTTTGGGGCACAGTGATAGGAATTTTCACCGCCAGGATTTTTCTGTGCCCAGAGTTCGGACGCTGAAGTCATCCCAATTCCTGGAAAAATGTGAGAATAGCACCATGGATCTTGATTATCAGGGAGATTCCAACATCTGGGATGCACCGTGGATTGTCCCACCTGGAGGCCTGGCCTGAGGTTCAAACTGGCCGTAAAAAGTCATTTATGGCCTCAAAATCCATCCCGGAGCATCCCGGAGCTTGGGGAAATGAATCCAAACAAGGAAACAGAAGGGAATAAAAAAAATCAACAGCAAAAACTGGGGAAAAAGCAAACCAAAGTAAAACAGGAATAAAATAGGAATAAGATAAAGTCAAATAAAAATAAAAATAAATAAAATGAAAATAAAGGAGAAAATAAAGGAGAAAATAAATAAAGGAGAAAGTAAATAAAGGAGAAAATAAATAAAGGAGAAAATAAAAATTAGAAAAATTCAAAAAAGAAAAAATAGAAGAGGAAAACAATAAAAAAGAGGAAAAATGAAATAGGAAAATATAAAGAGAAACAATTAAAAAGAGGAAATAATGGGGGGAAAAAGGGGGGAAATAGAAGGAAAATAAACTAGAGGGAAAAACAAAAAAGAGAAAAAATTGAATAAAATACAATAGGAATAAAATGAAATAAAATAAAAATTAATAGAAGAGAACCCCATTGATGTGAGTAGAGCCAATTTTCATCCGTTTTTCCTTGAGGATCTCCCTCCAATCCCTCCTGGTGACAGCAATCCTCGGCCTCAAGGGTTGTGACAGATACAGATGGCTTGGAATTCCGGAATCCTGGAATAATCCAGGCTGGAAGGGACCTCCGGATGTCTCCAGTTCATCCTCGTGCTCCAAGCAGTGTCAGATCAGAGCAGGTTGCTCAGGGCTTTTCCAGGCTGATCCTAAAAGGTCTCCAAGGATCCCCTTGTGTGTTCCTCACCCTTCCCAGCACCTTCTCCATGCCCCACCACCGTCCCCAGTTCAGGAATACTTGGCTGAACTGGGAGAGCCCCAAACTGGGCACATTCCCAGGAGGGAGTCCAGAAAACGCTGAGTAAAAGAGGTTTTAGGATTAGACTCAGGAACATCTCCAAAGTCCAGCTCCCTGTGAGGTTTTCCACCCAAATCAGAGGAGAATCATGGAGATAATCATGGAGAGAAGGCCTTGAAGCTCCCCAGGGAATGGATTTTCCCAGCTCCCTGCAAGGTTTCCACCCAAAATGGAGAATGGTGGGAATAATCATGGAGAGAAGGCCTTGGAGCCCATCAGGGAATGGATTTTCCAGCTCCCTGCAAGTTTTCCACCCAAAATGGAGAATGGTGGGAAAAATCATGAAAAGAAGGCCTTGGAGCTCATCAGGGAATGGATTTTCCCAGTTCCCTGCAAGTTTTCCACCCAAAATGGAGAATGGTGGGAATAATCATGGAGAGAAGGCCTTGGAGCTCACCAGGGAATGGATTTTCCAGCTCCCTATGAGGTTTCCACCCAAAACGGAGAATGATGGGAATAGTCATGGAGAGAAGGCCTTGGAGCTCATCAGGGAATGGATTTTCCCAGTTCCCTGTGAGGTTTCCACCCAAAATGGAGAATGATGGGAATAATCATGGAGAGAAGGCCTTGGAGCTCCCCAGGGAATGGATTTTCCCACTCCATCCTTCCTTCTCCTTTACCTACTGAGATGTGACCGTGGGGGAACCTTCCCACCGTTCCGGACTCCCAAATGACCTGGAGTTGTTTGGTTTTGCTCTGCACAGGACAAAATATTCCTGCCTTAGGATTCCTCCTCCTGCTCATCTCTTTTGGGGTTTTCCAGCCGTGACTTCCACCCCATATTCCCATCCAGGAGGGCACCGGAGCAGGAGCAAACTCCCACCAAATCCAGAAAAAAAAAAAAAAATTAATGAAAAGAAGGTTTTTTTCAGGCCTTTTAGTCAATTTTTCTCCCTCCTGGGACCTGCTCCACCCCTCACCAGGACCAACCTTCTCCACCTGTCCCACACCAATGTCCCGCTCCTGGATTTGGATCCCAACATTTTGCCTGCAGTGGGCTCCAGGAGCAGGTTCTCCCCCCTCTTCTCCCCAGTCCCCTTTTACACACTCCCAGCAAATCCCTCTGCACTCATCTCCCCTCCAGACTAAACAATCCCAACTCTTTCCATCCTTCCCTGGAGGTCATGTTTGCCGGACCTCGGATCATTCCTGCTTCTCTCCCCTGGGCTCATTCCAGCTGGCCTTGATCTCCTTCGGAATGCCTCATCCCGGACTTTTGGGCTCCATCTGAAGCCTTTTGGGACTCCTCAACTCGGAGATCTCAGCTCGGCCCATCAGAGGGGGAGATTAAAGTTCCTCAGTCTGGATCTGGTTCCGAATCCGCGTCTCCGCCGTGCTGGGGATGGCTCTGCTGTTCCCACCGGGGACTGTGGGGAATGCAAATATCCCAAATGCTCCAAGATTTGAGAGCCAGCCCTGGACACAAGAAAAAGAGATGGGATAGAAGCTCTTCCCAAAGGTCCTCAAAGCACAATACACCTGGGGATTTCCCAGCTCCATGTGCAGGATTTGAGGTGGGATGAAGGGAATTCTGCTGTACCCAAATATCCCTGTTTTTACCAGGGAAGGTAGGGATAAGACAAAGGGAAATGAGCTTAAACTGAAAAAGGAGAGATTTAGATGAGATTTCGGAAGAAATTCTTCCCAGTGAGGGTGGGGAGGGGCTGGGCTGGAATTCCCAGATTTGCTGCGGCTGCCCCTGGATCCCTGGCAGTGCCCAAGGCCAGGTTGGACACTGGGGTTGGATCCACCTGGGACAGTGGGAGATGTCCCTGCCCATGGATGGGGTGGAATGGGATGGGATTTAAGGTCCCTTCCAAACCAAATCATTCCAGGATTTTGGAGCTCTTTGGCTCTGGAGCCAGGTTGGGAGAGCTGGGAATGTTCCCCTGGAGAAGGGAAAAATCCAGGGAAACCTCAGAGTCCCTGAAGGGGCTCCAGGAGAGCTGGAGAGGGACTGGGGACAAGGGACAGAGGGACAGGAGGCAGGGAATGGCTCCCACTGGGAAAGGGGAGATTGGGCTGGGGTCTTGGCAAGGAATTGCTGGCTGGGAGGGTGGGGAGGGGCTGGGCTGGAATTCCCAGATTTGCTGTGGCTGCCCCTGGATCCCTGGCAGTGCCCAAGGCCAGGTTGGACACTGGGACTTGGATCCACCTGGGACATTGGGAGGTGTCCCTGCCCATAGCAAGGGCGGCACTGGATGGTCCCATCCATCCCAAACCATTCCATGATTTTATGGTGTTCCCAAATATCTTGACACTCCTCTGTTTTGCTGCCAGGCCCTGCAGCTGCAGCTCCATCTGCGGACTTGGAAAAGGAGTCCAAAATCCAATCAATCCAACCCAAAGATGTTCCCGCTTCCCGTCATCCATAACAAGATTTGTCATTCCTCAAAGAAAAACCGATTTAAAAAAAAAAAAAACGGAACCAAATTGGCGCTAATTAATGATTAACCGCTAATTAATGATTAGCCACGTTAGAGCCCCTCCAGGACTCAATGAAATCAAGGGGGAACAAAGAGCTCCAAGGATGAACCAGGAGATTCCTGTAAAATCCTTTCAGCTCCGTTCATTCCAAATGTTTCACAGGAGAATTCCAGGCAGATGCATTTTCTACCCTGGCAGAGCCTCCCTACTTAATCCTATCTCTTATTAAAGCAAATAATTAATTGGCTACAAACCCTAATTTGATTTATTTGTCCTTTTCTCTCCCCATTACAAATTAGCAAGTCCCAAAATGCAATTATTTGGTTTTTGGTTTTTTTTTTGTAATTAAGAGCTGCTAAATCTTTGGCTGCTTCGGCAGTTCATAATTCCAGCTATAATTTCAGTGCTATTCTGGTCTCCTTGCTTTTATTCCCTGCTTTTTATTCCATGTTTTTTTATTCCATGCTTTTCATTCCCTTGCTCTTATCCCGTGAAAATGGAGGAATGCAGGGTCAAGCAGGAATAAAAAGTTATTTTAGGGTAACTCCAGGCCTTCCACACCCCCCTCCTGATGGGATGATCCCAAAGATGACATTAGGACCTGGCTAGAGTCATCTCCAAGTGGCACTGCATGGATAATCCCTGTGGGAATCACCCTCTCCACATCCTTCCTTTTCCTTTTATCCACATTCAGCTCATGTCTCCCACTTCTTTTTCCATGGATTCATTAGAGAAATCCATCCCTGCCTTATCCCAGCTGGAGTTTTTCAGGGATCTGCGACACAGGCAGGGGTTGTTAATGAGCCACCCGTTATCCAGGCATGGAATAACCTCCCATTCCCGCACACCTGGAATGAGACCATGGATCCCGGAGATCCCTGCAGCAGGTCAGCGTTTCCTGGCCCAGCTCTGGGGCAATTCCCAGGAGTTTTCCCACCAGCTCTGCCCGTCCAGCCCAGCTCCCAGGGCAGGCTCAGGAATCCCACTGACATTTCCATCCTCACTCCATGGGCAACTTCCCCTCCAACTCCTCTTGCTCCCAAGGGATTTGCTGAGGGAACACCACGTCCATTTCCAGCTGGGATGATGCACAGGGCTCATGGATCAAAGCCTGTGGATAGCTGGAAAACCGGGACCAGTCTAGCAAATGCTGTCCTATGAACTTAGGCTGAGCCTAACCACCTTTCGGGATAAAGGGAAAGGGCTGGGAGGGGATCTTGGAATTTTGTCTTGAGGTTTCATCCCGAAACTCCACAGACTGTGACTCATGAGTGTCCTGAAGGGGAACAACGCTTTGGAGCAAGCCCTGGGAAGGCCGTGCCAACATTTTGCCGGGAGAGGTGATTTCACTGGGATAGCTCTGCCTCCGGATGAATGCCCACTCCTTTTCCCCCGTCACCGGAGACAGGCTGGCAATTCCAAGCAATCATCCCACCGGGAGCCAGATGTCTGAGCCAGATTAGGTGATTCAGCTGCTGGAGGGCCTGGAGAAAGAGCCTGGGATCAGACACCCCACGGGAATTTGGATAAAATTATCCCAGGTGGCACCGCTCTGCCCCGCCCCACCGATAATTGCACTGGCAGCCACCGTCATTCCATGTTTTCCATGGAAAATGGGCCTGATCTCCTTGAAAAATGAGGAATTCTGCTCATCAAAGAGGCTCTTTTCCAGGAAGAACCAAAACTTCCACGTGGCACCGGAGTTCGGGTGGCACAGCCCCGAGCTGGAACAGCTTCTGCCGCAGGAATAACGCCCACACCCCCTGGATCGGGATTTGGATTGGGACTGGGAGGGAGCTGGGAGCTGTTATTCCAGTGGGAAAGGATGTTTGGTGGGATCTGCTGCCTCGCCCATCTGCTGATGGCAGCTCCTGAGGTCACAGGAGGTGGCAAAGTGAGGAGGAGAAGGAGGGCAGGATTGTCCAGCTGCTGAGTGCTCCGTCTCCAATGGAATTTTTAGGGAATAAAATCCAGCAGAACACGCAGAAAACAGAAAAAATCCACCATCCCTAAAGAGCAGATGGACAAAGAGTTTTGAGGGCTTGAATATTTACATGAGGACCAAGTTTCATTTGGTTTTTTGGGGTTTTTTTGAGGGCTTGAATATTTAAATGGGGAAGAAGATTGGCTAAATTTCTTTAAAATGTGCTGGAAAATAGGAGAAAAGAAGAATTATTACAGCGCAGAAAGCCCTGACAAGGCAGAGACTGAAATACTGGATACAGATTGTCAAAAAGCTGTTGAAAAGGTGCATAGATCCGAGGAAAATCCAGGAGAAAATGATGTGCTCCACGTGGGCATTCCAAGATCCGAAACGTTTCTATCCGGACACATCACGGACACGCCTCCTGCTTCCCATCCCGGCTTCCCCAGACCAGGGTTAAAACCAGATTGGAAAAGCCATTCCCACGTTCTGATTCCCTCGTTAAACTCTAGGTGGTTCATCCCTCCATGCGGTGGATACCACGGGATTTGCTTTTCCACGTTTCTTTTGGTGTGTCAGCACTCCCCACTCATCTCCAGAGGATTTCCCAGGGAATTCCGTGGTGTTTCCCTCTCCCTGCCCATCCGGGTTTGCGGCGCTGGAGGAGCACAAGGATTCCTTAGACAAGGTTTGCTCTGTGGGCACAGGAAACTCCAGGAAAAGTCCTGCTCCTAAATTAAGTCAGAAATCATGGGACCACTCAGGCAGAGGAAGGTGAGGCAGCTCCAGTCAAAAAAAGCAGGAAAATTTTCCCAGCCTGTTGTAGAAAAAGGTGCTGGGAATCCACAACCATTGTGCTCATCTGTACAAGGTAACAGCAGAATTTTATCAGTAGAACTTGGAATTTGGGATCATTTTGGAGTTGAAAATGGTTTTTCCCCTCTGCCTTTCCCCCCCAAAAAATGTGATTTCTCAAAAAAAAAAAAAATCTGTTTCTGCTCTCATTTTATCACCAAAATCCCAATGAAACCCCGGAGTGCCAAAGAAGAATGGAAGAAAATCAGCACCATTTTAACAATTACAAATCAATGAACACCCCGTGGATTTGGATCTAAAGGATCTTTAAGGTCTTTCCCAATCCAATCCATTCTGGATTCTCCAAAACAAAACCCACCAAAGAGAAGAGTTTTGGGCACTTCTCTGCCAACATTTTCAGGGAAACCAAACAAGGGGAGGATTTCTGTGCTCAGGCAGAAAATGACCTTTTTAATCCATGGAAAGTCTCATTTCCGACTCTTTTAACCCTCAAGGATTTTCAAAAGCCATCCTCTCAAACCCAAATGAAATCCAAAATCCACCTTTTCCAACCCAAATGAATTCCAAAAGCCATTCTCTCCAGCCTCAATGAAATCCCAAAGCCATCCTCTCAAACCCAAAGGAATTCCAAAAACCGTCCTTCCCACCCACAAGGAATTCCAAAAACCATCCTTTCCACCCACAAGGAATTCCAAAAGCCATCTTCTCAAACCTCAATGAAATCCAAAATCCGCCCTTTCCAGCCTCAAGGAATTCCAAAAGCCATCCTCTCAAACCCCAGTGAAATCCAAAATCCGCCCTTTCCAGCCCCAATGAATTCCAAAAACCATCCTCTCAAACCCCAGTGAAATCCAAAATCCGCCCTTTCCAGCCCCAATGAATTCCCAAAGCCATCCTTTCCTTCCTCAAGTGCTTCCAAAGCCATTCCAGTCCCCCAAGCCATCCTTTCAAACCCCACTTCAGGGAGAAAAAGGTGAGGCAGCATCTCCCGCTTTTAAAATCTCTCTCCCAAGCACTGAGTGGAAAAATTTGGGGAAACTGGGAATTTCCAGAGGGGGATTATCCCACTGCTGAGGCCATCCCCTTCCCAGACATCCCCTGGTTACATGATCATCCCAAAAACATGCCGAGGACATTCTCCGGCTCTCCATGGATAACCTGGCGCATGGCAGGAGCAGAATCCCCACGGAGCTCATTTAGGAATGACTGAGAGCATTCCTCGGGATTCCATTTGGGAAATCAAACTTATGAATGGCTCCTCTTCCAGCCCTGGCCAAGGCCGTGGTTTTCCGTGGAGCAGGGAGGAGGAGGCGCAGACCTTTGGAATGGTCTCCACCGATGGGAATTCGCGCGGGTTTGTTTTCTCAAGGCACAAATCCTTTTTAAGTCATGAGGCCTGGGAGGGGTGTGGAGAACGGGGAACGTTTGGGGTTATTTTTGGTCGGAGAGGAACAGTTCCGAAGTCATTCCAATCCCATTAAGTGAGTGCTTGGAAATACAAAAACCCTCTGGGGACTTTTCCACTCGGTGACACTCGGAAGAAGCAGAGGGAAGAAGAGGGTGTCCCCCTGCTCCGGATATTCCCTCCAATCCCACCATTTTAATCCTGCCCCAGGATCCTCAGAGCCTGCAGTATTTTGGGAAATCTGAGGGAATTCGTTCTTTTTTGGAGTTTAGTTAAAGAAAGAATAAGGGACCCCCTCAGCTGGACATTCCCTCACCTCCCTAAATCCAGCTGGGAGCAAGGTGGGAATCCAAGCCCTCACCTTGCCAGGTGTGACACATTCCAGGGCTGTGGAGATCAGGCAGGGAGCGAGGATCTGATCCAGGTTTAAACACCCACCTTTCCCCACCACAAACCTCAGGAATATTTTCCCTCAAAAAGGGGCTGATCCAAACTCCTGCTGCTCCATTCCCGTGAGGCCCAACAAACCCTCTTTCAATGGATCCTGAGGGAACAGTTTCCATATCCACACGCGTAAATGGAGGCTCCACTGAAAACCAGCTCCCTCCAGGTGTGTCCCGATCCTTATGGAGCGGCTTCCATGGACCTTGGGAGCTGGAACAGCTTCATGGAGATTTCTTGGGGCACCAGGCAGGGACTGGGACATCTTCTCCTACCCCACAGCGGGATTTATCCACTGGGGAGTGCTCAGCAGCTGGAGCTGGTGGTTCCCAAATATTCCCTGGGATAAGCTCTTCTCCATGGGATGAGTTTGTATCCTGACCTTCCACCTCCTGCAGGAAATCAGGAGTGTGGAAAAGTCAAGGGATGCAGTCAGAAAAGAAGCCAAATACTGGATCATCTTGAGCTTGGAAAACTGGTCGGGCGTAAGGTCATGGAATCATGGAATGGTTTGGGTGGGAAGGACCTTAAGTCCCATCCCATTCCCCCCCAGTGTCCCAGGTGGATCCAATCCCACTGTCCAACCTGGCCTTGGACATTCCCAGGGATCCAGGGGCAGCCACAGCAAATCTGGGAATTCCAGCCCAGCCCCTCCCCACCCTCCCAGCCAGGAATTCCTTGCCAAGATCCCAGCCCAATCTCCCCTTTCCCAGTGGGAGCCATTCCCTGGCTCCTGTCCCTCTGTCCCTTGTCCCCAGTCCCTCTCCAGCTCTCCTGGAGCCCCTTCAGGGACTCTGAGCATTCCCTGGATTTTTCCCTTCTCCAAGGGAGCATTCCCAGCTCTCCCAGCCTGGCTCCAGAATCCTGGAATGGTTTGGATGGAAAGGGACCTTAAAGCCCATGCAGTGTCACATCCTGCCATGGGCAGGGACATTTTCCACTATCCCAGGTTGCTCCAAGCTCATCCAGCCTGGCCTTGGACACTTCCAGGAATGACTGGTGAGTTTTTGGGAGGCTTTCTTTGGAGAAGAAAGAGTGGAGAAGAAAGGAAAACTGAAAAAAAAAAAAAAATTGAAAATCATAAGCCACAATTCCAGCCTCAAAACTGGTTTTTTAACCATTATTCTTGAAGGTTTATCCATGAAAATAAATGGGAGAATCTCTCCCAAACCCACCCTTCGTGGTTCTTCGGACCAAGCTGATATAAACTGGGGCGATGTGGGATAACAAGGAGGAAAGACAATGTCAATTTCCATGGTCATTTCAGTGATTGTAAGAGCACCAAAAACTCCTTAAATCCAAAGACTCCGACCTCCTACAAAAGCCAGGCCAGAAAATCCCACCCGGGTATCCCTGCTCCGACCACAACTCCCAGATAATTTATGGAATCTGCATCTCAGAGTCCCCCAGCCCTTTTTAAACACCTGAAGCACCCCTGGACTGAACAACCTCAGGTTTCTGCCTGGATGATCCAACAGCTCCCAAGGGAAAACTTGGAAAACACGATCCTTGGAAGCTCCAACGGGAGCTGAGGGACAGGGAGAGATCCTGGCCTCTCTTCCCAATTATTTTTTTTTTTTCCCCAAGCTGTGCCTCGAGGCAAAACCATGTCGGGAGCATTTCCACAGTGAATGGGAGATCCATTCATCCCAGCTAGATCTCCCTGGAATTCCCGGGAAAGCTCCCGGAGGTCGATTCCCGTATTTTGGGGCCCGGAGCCGCGGGATGCCGATAATTGCTCGGTGAATGACCCCTTGTTCGGGCCGCGCCGCCATGGCCGGGGGGCCCTTCCACACGTTTGGAGCTCGCACTTCCTGACATCTGGTTCCAATCCAATCTCCCCATGCCTGCTGCTGGAATTCCAGCGACCTCTTACCTGGGCAAAGGTACCAGGAAGCCGGAATTGCCCTCGGAATTCCCTCCGCGGCTGCTTGCGTAGCAAACTCATCCTTCATCCCAAATCCTCCGCTCCAGACCCGGCGTTTCAGGCTCTGTCCCTCCTTTTGGCAGCTGCGTCCCCTCTTGGAGGTGGAGAAATTAATTGAAATTAATGAATGATTAATTTAATTAGCTTTTTGGTGCTTATTCGCTTCCCATCTCCCTCGGATTAGCAGGATCTCCCCGGATCCGAGCAGGATCCGACAACCACTGTGCAGAGGCACCAGCAAGGCCTCAAACAAACAAACAAACAAACAAAAATTAGGGAATTCTGGGGACTGATTCTATCCGTCAGCTCCAAATATGCTGGAGAAGTTTGGGAATTCAGAATTCCTCAACCACCAGCATGGAGGATCAGATCCACCCATGTGTCCCAGGATGGAATCCATGCTTTTCCCGAGCCCAGGGAAGCACACACAGGGACACAAGGCAGGGAACCAAAATCGCGTCGATTTTCCCACAAAAATATCCTTTCTTCTGTTTTTTTCCCCACCTTGACCCAATCTACAACAAATTCCAGCCGCTCCTCCACCCCGCTGACTCCTTTTTTTCAGCCATGACCTAAAATTCCCATATTTTCTGCTGTTTGGTGTGTGAAGGAATCACAAACCAATTCCCTCTCCTGCTTCTCCTTCTGCTGACCCATCTGCTCCTCCTGTTTAGCCTCGGGTGCCACCTCCCACATTCCCAGTGGGAATCCCTCCAGTGGGAATCCCTCCAGAGGGAATCCACGGCCTGCCGAGCAGAGCTTTGATACTCAGCCGCCAAAAAATTCCCATGAAAAGGAAAACGTGATCCGTGCAACCCCAGGAACCAATGCAGGACTCCAGGTCCTGGAAGGTGGAATTCCCCAGTCCTCGAAGTGGGATTTTCCCATCCCACTGGAGCCCAAAACAACTTCCAGCTCTGAGGCATTCCCACTCTCCAGAGATGTGGTTGTCACAGTCGGGTTTCATCCCAAATTTTCCCACCTTGGAGCTACTCGGCTGCTGTGGAATTTTGTAAAAGGCAGCTCTGGGAAGCAGGGATTGTTCCTGGAAATCTCAGAGCGATCCTGCCTCTCACTTAAACTCGGATTTTCTGGGAAGTGCCTTTGCCACCTCGTTCCCACCCTGCCACCGTTGGGATAACCTTGGCAAAGCCCCAGCTGAGCTCAATTTTTCCATTTGGACACTCAGGATAATTGCAAAGCTCCTTTCTCTAACAAGGTGTTTCCAAATTCCCAGGGAAAAGGCCTTGTGGAATTGCAGAACTCCTGGATTTTGGGGTGTTTGGAGATTCATTGGATGCCAAATCCAAACCCTGCCTGCGAAAATGAAGTGTTGGAGAACCTGGGGGTGGGGAGGGTTTCAAGTTTTTCCTTCTTTTTAAGGTTTGGATTTCCTCAGTGCCTGCAGAACCCAAGCTGCCCCTGGTATTTTATTTGGACTCCTCTGGATCCCATCCAATCACAGCCTCTGGAAGTGGAGCTAAGAAATATCCTGGAGCTCCAAGTCCGGATTCCTGCTGTTCCAGGTCAGAGCCTGGGTCGGGATCAGATGGAAGCGTGGATATTCTGAACCAGCCCAAATTCCAGCTCGGCCTCTTGGGCCAGGAGAGATTTCCTGGGAAGGAAAAGCGAGGGTGGAATAGGAGCAGGGACCTGGATTTACCCAGCAGAAAGAGGGAAGAGAAAGCTCCAGATCCAGTCTGTGCACAGAAAAACTTCCCAGACAACACTGGGAATCGCCTGCAGTGATAATTACGCAGAGAACTGGGTTTTTCCAAGGAACTGGAGGGAATTTTTGCAGCTGGATGAGCTCCTGCATCCCTGAGTCCCTCCACGCACTCCCAGCACAGATGCTTCAGGAAGCATCTCCCAGGCACCTCCGCATCCAGAGCCACTCCTGGGCTGACTCACATCCATCCCACGCGCTCCTCCAGCTGCGAAAAGCCCTGGAAAAGCTGCCCGGGAATGCTGCGGGCGCCCTTTGGCACAGCTGGCCCCGGCTGCTGCTCCAGTGCCCGGCTGCCCTCGGAGTCCGGCTGCAGCACAGCGCGGTTATTTTGGGATGCGGGGATGGCGGGAGCTGCAGCACAGCGCGGTTATTTTGGGATGCTGGGATGGGGGGGAGCGGCCTGAGCCAGGCCAGGGCTGTTTCCCGGGGATACGGGATGGGCTGAGCCCGGACACGGGACCTGCAGAGGGCAGCAAGGCAGCACAGCCATGGAATGTGCTGGATCCCGGTGCCCAGCGCCAGGATCTGGCTCCGAGAGCTCTTGGATGGGGGCAGTCGGGATCGGGATTCAGTAACATCCCAAAAAGCCGTGTCCACACCCGAGTCCAGCCTCGGGTGCGCCCTTCCCACCCTCGCGTTCCCAACGGCTCCTTCAGCCCCTTCCATGATTCCACATCCCAGTGGGATGGGGCCGGGCAGCCCCGGCTCCCTTGCACTTGGATTCGCAGCAGCAACAAAATTCATCCCACAGGGAAACATCCAAACACTTCCTCTCCTCATCCCCACATCACAAGGATACTTTGGGAAGGTGTCTCCTCCCCCCAAAAAAAAAGTGTGGGATGGGGGAATCCTGATCCAGGATCCTCTCCCTGCCCCGGCACCGACACCAGGACACTCGGCCCTGGCACAAACATTCCCACAGCAGACATGGAACAGGTGGAAATTCCCTTTCAGTCTCAATCCTGGGATTTATCAGTGCAGGAGGGTGGGGAAGACCTTGGAATGGAATTCCCAGATTTGCTGTGGCTGCCCCTGGATCCCTGGCAGTGCCCAAGGCCAGGTTGGACACTGGGGCTTGGATCCACCTGGGATAGTGGGAGATGTCCCTGGGTGGAACTGGATGGGCTTTAAGGTCCCTCCAATCCAAACCATTCCATGATTCCACAATTCCTATGGAGTAGCCAATGTACAACCACTGCTCTAGAAGGACCTGCAGGAATTTTGCCAGCAGGATCCTGTCCTCTGGCTGCATCCTCACACCTGCAGGAACATGGCTCCCAAGAAATCCCAAATGGCATTTTTGGGAGCCGCGTTCCCTGCCCACTGCTGACATTCCCAAAGCAGCTCCCTGCAGGATGCTGGAGCATCCCTGGAAGTCTCTGCACAGAACTTCAGAGGGAACATGGAGGGTCTGGAAACCCTGGCTGGAAGTGGGCTGGAATGTTCCCTAATGCCCCGAGCTCATCCCTGCCTGGAGGAAGTGGGATTGGGCCACCCAGAGAAGGACCAGATCCTACAAACACCTCAGACCTGGGGATAATTTCATGGGATCATGGAATGGTTTGGGTGGGAAGGACCTTAAAGGCCCCATTCCCACCCATCCATGGGCAGGGACACCTCCCACTATCCCAGGTGGATCCAAGCCCCAATGTCCAACCTGGCCTTGGGCACTGCCAAGGATCCAGGGGCAGCCACAGCAAATCTGGGAATTCCAGCCCAGCCCCTCCCCACCCTCCCAGCCAGCAATTCCATCAAAAGATCCCAGCCCAATCTCCCCTTTCCCAGTGGGAGCCATTCCCTGCCTCCTGTCCCTCTGTCCCTTGTCCCCAGTCCCTCTCCAGCTCTCCTGGAGCCCCTCCAGGGACTCTGAGGATTCCCTGGATTTTTCCCTTCTCCAGGGGAACATTCCCAGCTCTCCCAGCCTTTTCCCATGGGAAAGGTGATCGAGCCCTCTAATCCTTTCCAATCATTCACATTTTCCCTCTGAAAAATCCTCTGGCTCCTGGTGCCGGGAACTTTGTCCCATTTTTCCCAACTTCCATGGTCAAGGTCATTTGTGGAGCCTCAGGTGGGCAAAGCCAGGAGAAAAGGGGTGATCCAAGAGCTCCCATGGCATCTTTGATCCCACACCTGTGCCCGTGTGGGATTCCAGGCCGGAATGGCATTCCCAGACCCACCAAATCCACACAGCCACGGCCCAGCTCGGGGGATCCCAGCTTGGGCAGCCTTGGACTTCATGGCAACACTAAAACCTGGTTTTAAGATGACTTGGAGAGGTTTTCCTTTTAAAATGGAGTAAGGAACTTGGAGCCATCTGAATTCTCACAGCTCTCCTGACTAAACAGAGGTGTTGGACACGCGGAACATGGAATGTCTTGGATTGGAAGGATTAAAGCCCAGCTTATCCCACCCCCCGCCATGGGACACATCCCACCATCCCAGGTTGCTCCAAACCCCATCCAGCCTGACCTTGGACACTCCCAGGGATGAGGCAGCCACAACATCTCCCGAAAAACGGCTTCTCCAAAGATTCCAGATCTCCTCCAAGATTTCAGATCATGAGGATGGGTCACGTCACAAGGCTGGGAGAAGGAAAAACGGAATGGGATCTCCAAAGGCGGATTTTGGAGGCAGATGGATTCTCCTTGGTGGTTTCCCCACCGCCAGGATGGATGTGGGAAATGTGGGCAGAGTTTGTGTCCCAGATTTTTAAAAGGAAGATGAGTTAAGGAATGATTCTTGGGAAAGCACAGAGAAATTATTCCTGAGGCAGCTCAAAATTTTTTTGCTCAGTTTATCAAAAAACGGGATCTGGCTTGATCCCATCCCACAAACTCTTTCCCAGGAAGTGAAATCTGGATCCCGGTGGCGAAAGGCAGAGCAGGAATGAATGTCCGGGAGTCAGAAAAATTCCAAGTGGAACAAACCAAGAGGGGGATGAAGCAGGGAAGCGATGGGTTCTCCTGATTTCTTCAAGATGGGAATCTTCCCCGGGAAACTCCTGTGGAATGCCTACGGCAAGGCACAACACAGGTAAAGGGCTAACCCGGATCCATCCCTGATCCCAGGAAAACAGCCACACAAAGCTGGGGATGGCTCAGAACCCAGCAGGAGAGACGGGAAAGGGGAGCAGTTCCCAAATAAACTCAGGGAATCATTGGATAACTCAGGGTGGAAGGGACCTGCAGTGGTCACCTCACCCCATCAGCGGCCCGGAAAGGGACAACAACCCACAGGAGACGAGGAATTTTGGGAATGAGTGGGACAACGATCCACAAGAGGTGGGGAATTTTGGGGATGGAACAATGATCCATAGGAGATGGGGAATTTTGGGAATCAGTGGAACAATGATCCACAGGAGATGGGGAATTTTGGGAATCAGTGGAACAATGATCCACAGGAGATGGGGAATTTTGGGGATGGGACAATGATCCACAGGAGATGGGGAATTTTGGGAATGAGTGGGACAATGATCCACATGAGATGGGGAATTTTGGGAATGAGTGGGACAATGATCCACAGAAGATGGGGAATTTTGGGAATGAGTGGGACAGTGATCCACAGGAGATGGGGAATTTTGGGAATGAGTGGGACAATGATACACAGGAGATGGGGAATTTTGGGGATGGGACAATGATCCACAGGAAATGGGGAATTTTGGGGATGGAACAATGATCCACAGGAGATGGGGAATTTTGGGAATCAGTGGAACAATGATCCACAGGAGATGAGGAATTTTGGGAATGAGTGGAACAATGATCCACAGGAGATGGGGAATTTTGGGGATGGAACAATGATCCACAGGAGATGGGGAGTTTTGGGAATGAGTGGGACAATGATCCACAGGAGATGGGGAATTTTGGGAATGAGTGGGACAATAATCCACAGGAAATGGGGAATTTGGGGAATGAGTGGAACAATGATCCACAGGAGATGAGGAATTTTGGGAATCAGTGGAACAACAATCCACAGGAGATGGGGAATTTTGGGAATGAGCGGAACAATGATCCACAGGAGATGGGGAAATTTGGGGTGGGACAATGATCCACAGGAGATGGGGAATTTTGGGAATGAGTGGGACAGTGATCCACAGGAGATGAGGAATTTTGGGAATGAGTGGAACAATGATCCACAGGAGATGGGGAAATTTGGGGTGGGACAATGATCCACAGGAGATGGGGAATTTTGGGAATGATTGGGACAGTGATCCACAGGAGATGGGGAATTTTGGGGATGGGGAATTTTGGGGATGAGTGGAACAAAGACATTAATTAATTCCCCCTGGGGCCTCCAGGGCCTTACCAGCAGTACCTGATAACGGCTCTCGCTGAGACTCCAGGGGCGGCCCGGACAATTCCAACATTCCAAATCCTGTAATCCCTAATTGATTGATCCCAAGGGCCTTCCCTATACATCAGCCTCCCCCATCTCGAACAGCAGGATGGCTCTGGGGGCTCCCCGGATCCATTTTTCCTGCTTTTCCGTGGACAAACACTGGTTAATTTTCTTGGAGTAACCTGATCCATCAATTTCCTCACTCCAGATTTGTCCAGAGGCCCCTTTCCCGCCCCATGGAGCGCATCCACCCAGGGATGAATGTCCAGCAGAGGAAACGTTCTGCTTTATTAATAGACGCAATAATGGCTTAATGAGGCTCCTGCAAAAGCCATTCTGGTGCTCCTGGGTTTAAATAAACTCCGGCAGGAGAAGCTCTGGCTCGGCCAGAGGCGGAGCTTCGGAATGGGAAACGCCGGAGTGTCCGACCCCACGACGTGACGGGAGCCCAGGACACCCACGACATCCTCCCCTGGGGCTGGGATGAGGCTTTGTGGTCAAAGCCCAGCCCTTGGAGCGAGCCAGGCTTAACCCGCTGCGCTGCCAGTGCTTCCCAATCCCTCACTTTTCCAGCCTTTTCCAGCCTTCCCAAGTGCTTTCCAGGCCACAGCGCCGGGAGAGAAGATCCCACTTCAGATGGATTGTCCCTTCCTGGGCAGATGAGGGGATCACTGCAGGTCCCTTCCACTCCAAATTATCCAGTTATTCCCTCCAAACTCAGTTTATTCGGGAGCTGCTCCCCTTTCCCGTCTCTCCTGCGGGGTTCTGAGCCATCCCCGACTTTGTGTGGATAAACTCCACCGTTTTCCCAGGATCAGGGATGGATCTGTTTTAACCCCACACAAATGTGCATTTTTGTGGGGAAACGTTTCTTCCACACAGGAATTGTGTGGGACACACATCCCACCTGGATTTACGTGGAGGCTACGGAATAATCCTGGTGCTTCACCAGGCCAGGACTTCTCGACCAACTCCTAGACCCGGCCTAAGGTTTAGCTAGGAAAGGTTTCCATCTCTACCTCCCCTATTTTTTCCAAGATTTCTTGGAATAATTCGGGTTGGAAGGGGATTATCTGGTCCAACCTCAAAATGCACAGAATCCCAGGATCACTGAGGTTGGAAAATCCCTCCAGGATCATCCAGTCCAAGCTGCGCCCGATCCCCACCTTGGCACTGAGTGCCACATCCAGGAATTCCTTGGATACCTCCAGGGATGGGCACTCCAAATCTCCCTGGGCACTTCCAAGGCCTGAGCATCCATCCCATGAGGAAATTCCAGCTGATGCCCACCCCGAGGCTCCCCTGAGGCCGTTCCCTCTCCTCCTGTCCCTGTTCCCTGTTCCCAGCCCGACCCCCCGGCTGTCCCCTCCTGGCAGGAGCTGTGCAGAGCCACAAGGTCCCCCCTGAGCCTCCTTTGCTCCAGGCTCAGCCCCTTCCCAGCTCCCTCAGGAATTCTCCAGCCCCTTCCCAGCTCCCTCAGGAACTCTCCAGCCCCTTCCCAGCTCCCTCAGGAACTCTCCAGCCCCTTCCCAGCTCCCTCAGGAACTCCCCAGCCCCTTCCCAGCTCCCTCAGGAATTCTCCAGCCCCTTCCCAGCTCCCTCAGGAATTCTCCAGCCCCTTCCCAGATCCCTCAGGAATTCTCCAGCCCCTTCCCAGATCCCTCAGGAATTCTCCAGCCCCTTCCCAGCTCCCTCAGGAACTCCCCAGCCCCTTCCCAGCTCCCTCAGGAATTCTCCAGCCCCTTCCCAGCTCCCTCAGGAATTCTCCAGCCCCTTCCCAGCTCCCTCAGGAATTCTCCAGCCCCTTCCCAGATCCCTCAGGAATTCTCCAGCCCCTTCCCAGATCCCTCAGGAATTCTCCAGCCCCTTCCCAGCTCCCTCAGGAATTCTCCAGCCCCTTCCCAGCTCCCTCAGGAACTCTCCAGCCCCTTCCCAGCTCCCTCAGGAGTTCTCCAGCCCCCTCAGGAACTCCCCAGTCCCTTCCCAGCTCCCTCAGGAACTCCCCAGCCCCTTCCCAGCTCCCTCAGGAATTCTCCAGCCCCTTCCCAGCTCCCTCAGGAATTCCCCAGCCCCTTCCCAGCTCCCTCAGGAATTCTCCAGCCCCTTCCCAGCTCCCTCAGGAGCTCTCCAGCCCCTTCCCAGCTCCCTCAGGAATTCTCCAGCCCCTTCCCAGCTCCCTCAGGAACTCCCCCAGCCCCTTCCCAGCTCCGTTCCCTGCCCTGGGCACGCTCCAGCCCCTCCATGTCCTGCACTGTGTGGCCCAGAACCAGACACGACCCTCAAGGTGTGGCCTCAGCAGTGCCCGGCACAGGGGGACAATCCCTTCCCAGATCCTGCTGGACACCATTCCCGATCCAAGTGCCCACCTGGGCCGACGTTCGCAGATCCCAGGATATTCCCTTTCCCTCCCTGCACATTCCCAGCCGTGCTCAGAGGCAGGAATTCCCTACAGCGGGACACCAGAGGCGCTCCTGCATTTCACGGATACGCAAGGAGCACATCCCTCTTTTCTGGGGTCATTCCCTGCAATCCACGCCAAGCACGTCCCAAAAATCACCTTTCCCTCCCGAGCCAAGCGAATCCGTGAAGCCGTAATTGGGCAAATATTGTTCAAGGAAAAGGGATCTGGGAATGTAGACTAAACACGGCTGCCATGCCAGAGAAAACTGCTCCTCACCCTGGAAAAGGAGCTCTCATTCCATAACAAACGCTCCAAACTCGATACCTCAGGACAAACAGACATAAATACAGATCCCATCTACATTTATAATGGGGAAAAAAAAGTGTGGAAAGGCCTGATCCAGCTTCCAGCACCGGAAAAAAAGACATCCATTGACTTTGTCCGGTGCTGGAGGAGGACGTGGAATTGAAACGCGAACTGGAAGATGCCGGGAAGGTCGTTTGGATGATGGGGTTTGATTATCAAAAGGGAAGTTTCAACTATTAAAAGGGAATTTTCGACGACCGAAAGGGAATTTTCTCAGTGTGAGGGAATGGATTGTTAAAGCTGCTGCCTGGAAATCTCAGGGAACGCTCGGGTTTGAAATCCCCGGGATCAGCGGGGGATTCAAGGATGCGGCCGGAGGAGGGGATTGTCCTGCTCTGCTCTGGGGCAGCTTTGGGCAACCACCATCCAAGAAAGGTCCAGAACTCTTGGAGAACTTCCAAAGGAGGGCCACGAGGATGGGAAAGGGTCTGGAGGAGCCATGTCAGGAGTGGATGAGGGCACGTGGAATGTTCAGCGGGAGAAGAGGGAGATCTGTTGGGATCTGCAGCTCCCATCTCTGTTCCCTGTGACAGGGACAGGATCCAGGGAATGGCTGGAGCTGCTCCAGGGAGGCTTAGGCTGGAAATCAGGAAAAGATTCCTCATCCAGAGGGTGGTGGGGCACTGGAACAGCTCCCCAGGGAATGGCCACATTCCCAAGGCTGCCAGAGCTCCAGGAGCGTTTGGAAAGCACCACCATGGACAGGGTGGCATTGTTGGGAACATCCCAGGGAAGGAGTCGGATCCATGATCCCTGTGGGTTCCTTCCCACTCAGGATATTCCAGGATTCTTTACCTTAAGGGAATGTCACATCACCTCTCCGTGTTTGGGAATTCCACGCTGACCAAGACCTTTCCCGAGGTCTCCATCCAGGACCTGGCCTTGCAACCTCTCGGATCTTCCCGGTCTCTGGGAATCTCAGGCCAACGTGGAAGGACCAGTTCCTGGTTTTCACATGGATAACCAATGGCATTCCTCCCCGTGGCAGGAACAGCTGGAATTAGGGGATTTGTAAGGTCCCTTCCAACTCATTCCGTGTTTTTATGAGGATGATTCCATGAAAACCTCAGGAACCTCCTCTTAAACCACCCCCAGGAACAAACGTGAAGCCTCACAGGGATGTTGTAGCCTAACCCACCCATCATTCCCTAATTTTGGGTCTCTCTGCTGCAGATTATTCCCAAAAAAAACCCCACACAAACCCACCGAGACCCCAGCCACAGCCTCCAAGCTTCCCTGACCCTCCCTTTCCCACATTTTTACACGCAAACCTTTCTCATTTGTGTTTTATCCCATCAAAAATCCCACGCCAGCTGTTAAATAAATAATCAGGGAGACGCTGCAAGTCAGGATTTTGGTGTAATCATCTCTTGTAAAAGGAAATTTTCATTTGTAGCCTGGGATAAAATCAAAATCCTTTATTCTGAGCACAGGGGGAGACCTTGAAAAGGGAATATTTGCCAGAATTCCATTTGCCATTCCAGCACTTTACATGCTGTTTGCTGCCACAGTTTATCATTTTTAAAAGTCCAGATCGAGCACTGAGGCCATCCAGGTACTCTGAATTATTACCCCAACACTTTGGAAGATTTATTAGGAGCTATTTTAGGGTTTCATCCAGTTTTTCTCAGGATGCCAGCAGGGAATTGGATGTCAGCACAGAGAATTCCGAGCTCCTTTCACCCCAAGAGTCTAAAACTGGGGGGAAGTGAATTCTCCATGGAATGGTTTGGGTGGGAAGGGACCTCAAATCCCATCCCATCCACCCCAGGGACAGCTCCCACTGTCCCAGGGGGCTCCAACCTGGCCTTGGGCACTGCCAGGGATCCAGGGGCAGCCACAGCAAATCTGGGAATTCCAGCCCAGCCCCTCCCCACCCTCCCAGCCAGCAATTCCTTCAAAAGATCCCAGCCCAATCTCCCCTTTCCCAGTGGGAGCCATTCCCTGGCTCCTGTCCCTCTGTCCCTTGTCCCCAGTCCCTCTCCAGCTCTCCTGGAGCCCCTCCAGGCCCTGCAAGGGGCTCTGAGCTCTGCCTGGATTTTCCCCTTCCAGAATATTCTGTTTTATTCAATTTTATTTTATTCCAAGGCACCTTCCATGTTTTAATTCCAGCCAAGACCAGAGCACAGGGTCCACCAGAGCTCCTAAAATATTCTGGAGAAAAACGGTGCCGAGAAACCACCTGGAAATCCACCCCTTTCTGCCATTTCTCTCCTTTCTGTAATTGCTGTAAATGTTATTTAAGGACACTTCAGGATTTTAGCTCAACTTTTTTGCTCAGCTCTACCTTGGAATGGCCCGAGCCTGGAGATTTTCAGGTTAAATCCACATTTTAAGAGGACACAAGGCCACTCCAGAACCCCATTTGATTTTGCAGGAGCCAAAATTCCTTTTTGTGTTCAGAAGGGAAAAAAAAAAAAAAAAAAAAAAAAAAAGGATGAAAACAGAGGGGAAAAAAAATAAAAACCCCTGGATGCGTTCACACACCTTTCCTGTGCTCTCTCACACACAACCTTTAAAAAGAAACTTTCCAAGAGTTCAGCTCGAGTTAAAAACCAAGGGAGTAACGTGAGCCCCGGAGCCGGCGCCGAGTGGAAAGAACACGGAGTCCGAGGGACCTGAGCCGGGATCCAGCTGCTCCCGTGAGGCCATCCCAAAAAAAAACCAAAAAAAAACCAAAAAACCCTCTCCCTGCTTCTGTTGGAGCGGCCTCATCCCACTCCAGGGGTGGTGCAGCTCCGCGCTGACAGCCATAAATACCAATAAAATATAAATAAATCCAAGCAAAGGGAGGGGAGCGGAGAAATCCCAAAAGGAAATGACCTCCCCTGCTCGGACAGAGGTGACAGACGGGGTTTGTGGGGTTTGGACGGGATCAGAAAGGACGGGGAGGTGCCACCCCGGGCTGGGCAGGGGACGGGAGCGGCGATGAGCGCGACCCAAGGGTGGAGTTTGGCTCCGGCCGGGACAGAGCCGGCAAAACCCTCCTTGGCAGGACACATCCCAAACAGGGAAAGAGCGGCCACAAAGCTCTGAAGGGAGGGAGAGGAGCCTCGGAGCCCCGGGCTGCTCCGAAGGGACCCGGGCTGGGCTTTCACGGTCTCACATTTTCCAGCCAAAGCTCTGTTCATTCCCGCACTTGCCTTGGGATGTCATCGCTGGAAGCAACATCCTGTTCCCCAGCGCTCCCACCGTGGCCAGGGCTCCGTCAGGGCTCTGTTTATGGGCAAAAGAGGAAGGAGACAGAAGCCAATTACTTCACTAATTGCCTAATTACCCTAAGCGCTCCCAGCCCGCCGCGGCTCCGCTGCAGCTGCGGCTCCCACCAGGAGCCGATCCTGGCACATCTCATCATCCAAAGCTCTCCTTCTCCCACCAGCCGGGGCCAGAACGTCCTAAAACATTGATGGGTTTAAAATATTGATGGTTTTAAAACGTCGCGGCAGCCCCAGCTCCCCAGAAAACTCCGGGATTTGGTGGGGAGGTGGAGTCAGTCTCCCTGGAACCCAAACGGGAGATGATGATCGTCACGGCGGTCATTCCCACCTTGGATGTGAGAAACGGATTTGTGAAGAATTTTTAAAGTTTGGTAGGATTTTTGTAGGATTTTAGGATTTTATTTTTAGGATTTTTTTTTTTTTTTTTTTTTTTATTGGTTTTGTGTATTTGTAAATATTGAGATGAGGTGTGTTGATTTAGGAAGGTTTTGGACTAGAGGTGAACTAGAAATAAGTTTTAAAGCACAACTTCGTAAAAAGATTAGGTATTTTAGAGAATTAGAATTGTAAAAGATGTATTGTAGTAGGATTACGTGGGGGAAAATATTGGTGATTAGTGTTAAAAGTAATAGTAGCATTGTGCAGGAAAAGTTAATAAGTTGAAAAATATCTATAAAGCATTGTAACCAAGAAATAAGTCAGTTTTTGATAGAATAGCGTCGAGTTTTACATCTCTCATGTCTCACCTTTCATCGAGACTGATAATGGAATAAAATCTTTTAAAACGCCAAAAAAAAAAAAAAAAAAAAAAAAGTGAGAAATAGATTTGTAAAGAATTAAAGAATTCTCGTGTCCTGCCCCCTCTGCTCCACCCCGGGCACTCAGCACTTGGGTGTTTGTTCCTCCGCCCGTGGTGTTCTCCTGTGCCAATTCCATAGGGAGCAATTCCTGAAAAAAAAACGGGAGCAGGGAGCAGGACACACACGCAGCTGGGGTATTTGCCTTCCCTCCTTTCTCCTCCTGGGAAGAGAAGAAAGCTCTGGGCAGAAACGGGGAATCCTGGAGCTCCCAAAAACCTTGGGATGGGCTGGACCTCGGAGCTGTGGCACCTCGCTCAGGTCCATGTCCAATCTTCAGGGAGGCAGACTCCAAACCTATCCCATTTATTTCAACGCTTGACCATAAAAATTTTATTTTATATTTTATTTATTATTGTATTTTATTTTTTTTATTGTGGAGTTTCCTGTGTTTGGATCCGTATCAGCCAGAATTCACCTTAGTCCAGGTCTACAAGACCACATCCCATCTCCGGGGATGGAGACTCCAAATCCCACTTGATCCAAATTTTGATAATCCTCCCCATAAAAAGGTTTTATTTTAATTATTCTATTTTATTTTACTCTATTCTATTTTATTTTATTGTAGAATTTCCTGTATTTGGATCCATATCAGTGAGGATTCATCTTGGACAGGTAGCTCAGGTCCATGTCCAGTCTCCAAGGATGGAGATCCAAACATCTCCCACTTGATCCAAATTTTGACCATCCTCCCCACAAAATTAATTTTTTAAAATTTTTATTTTTACTTTCTTTTGGAATTTCCTGGTTTTGGATTCATATCAGCCAGGGCTCACCTTGGTCAGGACCATGTCCAGTCTCCAGAGATGGAGACTCCAAATCTCTGGACGTCTTGATCCAACTCTTGACCATCCTCCCCATAAAAATATTTCATCTTACGGGGTTTTTTTTTTTGCATTTTGAGGTGGAATTTCCTGTACTGGATTCTCTGTCAGCCGGGATTCACCTTGGACAGGGGCTCAGGACCGTGTCCAATCTCCAGGGACAGAGATTCCCAATCTCTGGACATCTCAATTCATGGACTTGACCACCGTCCCCATAACTTATTTTATTTTCAAGTGGAATTTCCTCTCTTTGGGTCCATACCAACCAGGGTTCACCTTGGCCATGGAGCCAAAATCCCACTTTATCCCAATTTTTGGGATGGTTCTCCCTGAAACCCGGAGGCCACAAGGCCTTCAAAGGAGCAGCAGCTGCAACACGAGACCAAAACCTGGGAGCTCCAACCCCTTTTTATTCCGGAATTCTAGAAAGGAGCCACAGGGATGGGTTTTTGTTTTGTTTGGTTTTATTTTGGGATCACAAAATACACAACATTCATTTTAATACGGGACACAGAATATTCTGTACATATTAAAACCCACATGACCGCAACACAACCGCACACGGCACCAACTCCCGAACGAAAAAACCCCACAAGTGCTTTTTTCCTTTTTTTTTTTTTTTTTAATATTAAAAACAAATAGGATAAAACATTAATATTTTTTTCCCAGACGACGTTTACAATAGAGGAAAAAAAAAATCATATTTTTACTAAATAACAAATATTTAACAGCACAACTTTATCCTAAATATCTATTTTTGAATTATAACAAAAATAGCACTTATAATAGTTTATAAAGACAGACCAAAAAAAAAAATTTTTGTGTATAAAATAATATTATAGCAAATTGGACTGTGCTAATTAAAAAAAAAAAAAAAAAAAATCTGAGATTCAAAGTGCTTTATTCTGCAAACCCACTGCAGCAACTTTATTTTTTTAGTCAAGTTATATTAGTTAGGACTGGAACAACAAAGCCTGGCTTACTTCAGCCTGGACTAAATACTCCCCCACTCAAACACTGTATATCCATGGGATGTTAATGGAATTTCAGGGATGGCTGCAGCTCCCATTCCCATCAAAACTCACTCCAGAGCAGGTTTGGTTCTCACTTTGGAAGCTAAAATTGAAATTTCAGGGAAAAACCCTTCCCTGATTCCCCGTGAAAAGAGGGATGGAGCCCTTCCAGAAAAGTCTACCCAAGAGATTTTGCCCGTCTGTCCGAGGGATTTGTCTTTAACCAGACCTTCCATCCTGGCTGTCCGTCCCCCGCTCCAGCTTTTCCCTTTCCCAGCCCACTCATCCCCAAGCACAGATCCCAGATGGAAACGGGGACGGGCTCCTGGAGGGCACCCGCTGGGTTCTCACCCTACAGCTCATCCACCTTCCATCCCCATTCCCAAGTCCTACAAAAACCACGGACACCTCCCTGTGCCCGGCGCCTCTCCCGGGACGTTTGTCCCTGGGAGACTCCCATTCCCACCACATCCGGGTTTGTGTTCTCCTTTGCCCTTTGGGATTTGGATTTCCACCCAGCTCCTTTTGGGAATGTTTTCTCTCCCTCAGGGACAAGGAAACACCTGGAATCCCAACAGGGCCCGTGCTAGTGGTGTTCCATTTAAAAAATCCAGGCTGGAAAACTCTGAGCCTCTGCTCCAGGGCTCCTGAGACCTTCCTGTGGGGTTTGGCACGTTGGTCACCACCCAGGAATAAGGCCGGGATCGGAACGGGAATGGGGAATCCCAGAAGATCGGGGGTTTTATCCCAGCTTAAATCAAGCTGCGCACCCCGGTGGGAGGGACCACCATCCCCTGGGGTGCTCCGGGGGGATTTTTGGCAGCTTGGCTGACGGCATTCCAACCTCAAGTGCTTCCCTTGGCTCCCAACCTGCCTCCCTCCTCCTTGCCCCCGCCAGCGCCGCGCCGGCCAAGGCGGCCTCGCCTCCGCTCGCTTCACACTTCCCGCCACCTTCCCAAGAGGCACCTCTTGCCAAAGAGGCAAAGGCACAACCTGCAAAGCCACCTGGTGAGCCACACCTGCCCCTTCTCCTTCCCTATTCCAAGCCCCCGGACTTCTCTGGACCCCTGCGGAGCTGAAAGCCAAGCTGCCCCCCGCCAGCGCGGGGTCGGTGCCCGCCACCGCTCTCGGCCTCCTCGTGTCGTCCGCTCCACCTCGGAGGGTTGGGATGGGACAGGAGTGGAGCTGGATGGGCTGGAAGAGCTGCCCCAAGTCTCGGGGGGGATCTCCCAAGCTGGCGTTTGGCTCTGGCTGGAACCCAACACCTGCCCAGGTGCTCGGGGAGCTTTTGCTCCACACCCTCCCAACACAACCCCTCAAATCTCCACCTCGACCCAGAAGCCTCCTGCATGCAGAAAACCAAAATAAAATAACGCCCCCCACCCCCAGCAAATGGAAGGCAAGATACCTCTCGGTGGCTGCTGGCTTGTGCTGGAGAGGCTCTGGAATTCTCCTGGGATGCGGGGTGGAAGCTGGCACGGAGCCCTCTCCTTCCTGCTGAGCTCTCCCGTTGCCAAAAAACCCCAAACACGAGACAAACAAATGCGTGCGTTGGCTTAATTCGAGAGATCACCTTTAATGCAAATGCCCCTGGCAGGAGCAGCCCCGGCGCCCCCAGGTGCCCCCAGAGCCGTGCTGGGGTCGGGGGCTGGTGCCAGCACCTTGAGGGGACAGCAAAGGCACCAAAATGTCCCCAAAGCCGGGTGCCTGTGCCCAGGGCTGGCGGGGGGTGCTCACAGGCCGTGTAGCAGCAGCAGGAAACTCAATGAGAGGAGAAAAAAAAAAAAAAGGGCATCCCCCTCCCCAGAGCCCCAGAACATCTTGGAAAATGCAAATCTGCCTCTCCCGGGGGCCTCGGGGATGACTGAGCCCCGGGCAAGACACCACAGGAGGGGTTTTTTGGGAAGAAAACGACCCCTCCTCCTCCTCCTCCTCCTCCTCCTCCTCCCCAGCCTGCCCCGGCACCAGCGGGAGAGGGGCTGGGAATGGGCAGCGTTGTCTCCCCCCGGCCAAGGAAAGGCTCCAATGCCCCGGAATAAACAACACAACCAAACAAATTAAAAAAAAAAAAAAAAAAAAAAAAAAAAAACACCAAAAAAACACAATCAAAAAAAAAAAAAAAAAAACCACCTCAAAAAACATAAAAACACTGTTATCACCAGCTAATTTAACACTGTTAAAAACAAAAGGTCAGAGGTCACCCCAGAGCTGCCCCGGGACACCAGACCTCAGATCCTCGGCTGATTCCCAAGCCTTTCCCGCAGTCGGGCCTTCTCCTCCTGGCAGCAGAAGTGTTTTATAGATATTTATATATATATATTTATAATAATTAGATACTGTGTACGGTCGGCCATCCCAGCTCGACTCGGCTTTTGCGGATCTTCCTCCTCCCCGACGAAACGAGCCGCCGCCGCCCCGACCTTCTCCGCGTCCCGCGGGAAGAGCAAAACGCTTTCGGCAGCTTCCCTGCTGGAAAAGCAGTCCCGATCCGGAGGTGAGCGCCGTGGAGAAGCTCCTCATCCCTCTCTCCTCCCCTCCTGTCCATCCCCTTGCCCCCACCCCACCCCTGCCTCCCCCGGCCGCCCGTCCCTGGTGCCACCGGCGCGGGCTCTACACGGTGGCCCCCAGCATGGCGTCTGTGCCCGTCAGGATCTCGTTCTGGTTGGAATCCAGTCCGAAGAATTTGACCTTGAGTCCGTCAACCGGGTGGACCACGGGCACCAGGGTGATTCTGGGGAAAGTCCTGGTGGCCAGCTCGAAGCGGCTGGTGCTGGCCAGCTCGATGGCCAGAGCCTTGAGGAAAAGCTTGGCCAGGTGCTTCCCCAGACAGGTCCGTACGCCTCCTCCGAAGGGGAGGTAGTGGAACCTGCCGTCCTTGTCCTCGCTCCGGCCCTGCCCGAAGCGGTCGGGGTCGAAGACGTCCACGTCCTTGAAGACGGGGGCGGTGTCGTGGGTGTCCCGGATGCTGTACATCACGCTCCAGCCCTTGGGGATTTGGAAACCCTGCGGAGAGGCGGGAAGGGGCGGAGAGGAGAGCAGAGTGGGTCAATCCTGCTGGAGAGGGAGCGGGAGCAGGGGGACGAGGTAAAGGAATTTTGTTTCCATGGAATGGTTTGGGTTGGGAGGGACCCTCAACTGATCCTGTCCCACCCCCCTCCACGGGCAGGGACACCTTCCACTACCCAGGGTGCTCCAAGCCCCATCCAAGCTTGGACACTTCCAGGGATGCGGCATCCACAATCCCTGGGCAATTTGTGCCAGGCCGCACCACCCTCACATTTTTCCCTGCTTATTCCCATTTCTTTTGGGTTTATCCCTCAAGTGTGATGCAGATTTAAAGGAAAACCAGGCAGCACAGCACAAAGAGATGCGAATCCTGGCTTTATTCCTCCCTCCATCCCAAGGATCCGTGGGATGATCCATCCGTTTATTTGCTTTGTGGTCACTGGCAGGAGCTGCCTACCAGGAACCCCGTGGTGCTGAGCAGGGGAAGCAGCTTCTCCCGTGCCGTGCCCCTCACATCAGCCGGCCCTTCCCAGAGCATCCCAGAGGATCCCAGAGGATCCCACAGCATCCCACACCCCGCCGCCTGTCAGCACCACACACCCAACACCCACGTCGGGGCCTGGGCGATGAGAAATGGGGTGGATTTATCATCCCCTGAGCACTTTAAAAGGTCTCTGACTCAAACCGCTGCATTAGGAGGATTTACAGTGACAAGGCAGCTCCCGAGATTTTGTTTTGCTGGGAGGAAATTCCAGCCATGGCGGTGACTAATCCGCCTGTCATCCAGCAGCCCGGAGATGCCCTTTGCCGTAAACCTTTCCCCTGTCACACCCCAGCTCAGAATTTGGCGTCACTGTCACGAGCTGGGCTTTGAAGCATCACGCCCGTCTGCTCTTTGACAGCTCCACGCATCCCTTGCTCCACATCCCATCGCTGCTGGATCTGGAGCAAATCCCATTGCCAGAATCTCAGAATTAATTAGGCTGGAAAAGCCTCTGAGATCATCAAGTCCAAGCTGTGAGCTAACACCGCCTCATCCACTAAACCGTGGCACCGAGTGCCACATCCAGGCTTAAACCCCTCCAGGGATGGTGACTCCACCACCTCACCCCATTCCAATGCCCAACAATTCTTTCTGGGAAGATTTTTTTTCCCCTAACATCCGGCCTAAACTTCCCCTGGTGCAGCTTAAGGCTGCGTCCTTTTATCCCGCCACTGGGAGAAGGACTTAATTAGGCACGACTTCGTTTTTGTCCCCTCAGAGGTCTCCTCTAAGCCAGGCTCAAGCGAGCTGGGCTGTTTTGGGGAGCTCGAGGTGCAGCACTACTCACGTCCAGCTCGAAGGTCTGCAGCACCGTCCGGTACCCCCCGGAGATGGGGGTGAAGAGCCGGAGAACCTCCTTGATGACGCAGTCCAGGTACTGGAGGCCGTTGATGGTGTCCAGGCGCAGGGAGCCCTCGCAGATGCAGCCGTTGTGGAGGATCCCTTTGCTCCGCAGCTCCTCCCGCAGCTTCTCCAGCACCCGCGGGTGTTTGAGGAGCTGCATGATCAGGGAGGTGCTGGCGCTGGCCGTGGTGGCGTAGGCGGCGAAGATGAGCTCCAGGGTGCCGTCCTGGGGGGCAGGAAAAGAGCCAGGGTGAGACACAGGGGTGGGGCAGAGGGGCCACCAACCTCAGCACGTCAAGGTGCCACGGGGTGCTCTTCTCCCCAAAAGCTTTCCAGCCTGGCCTCAGAATCGTGGGACGGTTTGGGTTGGATGGAAGTTAAGGATTTTCAACCCCAGGGGCACCTCCCACTGTCCCAAGGTGCTCTAAGCCCTGTCCAGCCTGGCCTTGGGCGCTCCCAGGGGTGGAGCAGCCACAGATTCTCCCCGAAAAAACAGCTGCTCCAAAGATTTTAGGTGCAAAGTGACCCGAGGAAGGATCGCATCGCAAAGCTGGGAGAGGGGAAAAGGGAATGTGGCCTCCAAAGGGAGGTGGATTCTCCTGGGTGATTTCCCACCCACCAGGATGGATGAGGGAAATCTGGGCAGAGTTTGTGTCCGTTGTTAATGGCCTTGGACACTTCCAGGGATGGGGCAGCCACAGCCTGGCACGTTTAACTGGAAGGTCACTCCTTGGACAGCCACCGCGAGGAGCTTCACACAGAATGTCTGAGGATCAGACAAAAAGCCCAGGAGATGGCTCCTGGCATGCCATGACCCAGCTGCAGATAAGAACCTGCTGAGGGGCTCCTGTGCCCTGCAAAGGAGGCACCAGGAGAAGTGGAAAGGTCAAGGGACGCAGCTGATCAAGGCTTCTGTTGTGACCAGGGAGGTTCAGGTTGGATATCAGGATTTTTTTTTTTTTCCTGGAAGAGGGGCCAAGCGTTGGAAGAGGCTGCCTGGGACGGTGATGGAGCCACCATCCCTGAAAGCGTTCAAAAACCCAGTGGATGTGGAGTTTTGTGGTGTGGTTTAGTGGGGATGGAGGCTGGCCTTGATGATCTTGGAGGCCTTTTCCAAGCTTAATGATTCCGTGGAACGCTTTGTAGAAAGGGCTGGGCGCAACCAGCAAATGAATAAAGCAACTGGTTTGGATCCACCAACACATCGTGGTTCCCCGGCTCTCAGGTCTGCCCCAGCAATTCCTCCCTGGAGCATCCCTCGCTTTTCCCTTCAGGAAGGCCCTGCCCCGAGCAGAACAACCCCAAGGTGGCCCCGGGGAAGAGCTTTACCTTCAGCTCCTGCATGGTCAGCTCCTTGCCGTGCTCCTTCCCGCTCTCTATCAGGATGTCCAGGGCGTCGGCGTAGTCCTTGCCCTGCGTGTTCTGCAGCTTCTCCTGGATGGCTTTTTCCAGCCCCTTCTGCAGCGTCTCCCGGGCCCGGATTCCCTGTGGAGCAGGAAGCGCTCAAGACCACGCCACCAGCAGCACCTTGCCCGTCCCAGGAGCTGCAGACGTGCAGCTCAGGACAGGTTCAAGCCATAAAAGCAGAGGCTCAAAGAAGGGTGTGAAGATGCTGGAGGTGTCCCCTGGGCAGGAGGAGTAAAGCCGGGGTGGGGGAGATCACAGGCGGAGTAATCAACACCTAGGTGTAAATGACGGGTCTGGGCTGGGAGCCCCTGTCCAGCACCGGTTCACAGCCCCCGGCTCCTCCTGGGATGCATGGAAATCCCTGGGAAAATTGTGTCTCAAAGGAAAGCTCATTCATCCCAAAGAATCCTCTTCCCGAGCAATTTGATCACCTGGTCCCAGTAAAGCAATTCCTACGGGGGTGCAGCTGCTCGGGGCTAACCTGCTGCTGGGAATGATTCCGGGCTCCGAGGGGATGGAATCGTTCCCATGGGCAAAGAGCAATTAAAAAAAAAAAAAAAAAAAAAAAAAAATGCAGGGATACCACAAAAACAAATTTTGAACCCCTGTATTTCTGTTATCAAAATTCCCCGTGGAAAAAGAGAAAAAAGGTTTTATGTCTATTTTTTGTTATGTTTTCATTTTGTATCATTCATCAAAAAAAAAAAACAAACCTGGAATACTCCAGGAATTAGAAGGACCTGTTTTAGTTTTGGGAATTACACAGATCTGTTTTAGTTCCTGGAATTACAAGGACCTGTTTCACTCCGAGGACAGGAGGGAATTAAAAGGAGAAGGGTCCCACGAACTCAAAAAACACAGGCAAAATTGCCAAATGAGGAAAAACACGAATTAAATCTGGGCAAGCCCTGACTATTTCCTGTTGTCAAACCACTCCAACCACCAAGGAACGCATTTTCCTCTGCCTTCTCCACTAAATCAGGAACTGTGGCCCAAAATGGACTCCTTGAGGTCAGAGGGTGAGAAATCCCACCGGGAGCGGGGAAAGGCATGGATTGATCACCCCATTAATGAACTGGCGTTATCAGCGTAAAGAACCCGGCCCAAATCTCACCCTCCTGTAGCCGCTGAAGGGCAGATCCACGGGCAAGGAGAAGACGTTCTCCACGAACTGCTGGTAGACCTCGAAGAGGCGGCCGAGCTCCTCGTCGGGGATGCGGAAGCCCAGCAGGACGCGGATGGCCATGCGGAACGTCAGCTTCTGCGCCTCGTGGTACACGTTGATGGGCTCGGGGTTGCTGCTCCAGGCCCGCAGGGTGTCCTTGATCACCAGCTGGATCTTGGGGAGGTAACTCTCCAGAGCCTCGTGGCTGAAAATCTTGGAGAAAACCTAGGGAAAACGGCAAGGAGAGGTTTGTCCACAGGCACAGCACCCCTGGCCTTCTCCAAGGTGTCCTACGGGGAGCTGTCGCCATTCCAAACTCTCCATCCAGTTCCTAAAAAAAGCTGCCAGAAACGCCAGCTCCTCCCCGAGATTCCCACCACCACCATCACAAGGGACCGGGAATAACGGAGCAAACCAGGGATGGGAGGAATTCCTTCATCCCAGGTGCGGCAGGAGGGACAGAGCCGGCTTTCCGTGTCCAAAGGATCCCAGCTCTGTTCATCCCGTGGTTTGGGTGTCACTAATGCACCTTTTCCACAGGGATTCTCCAGCGTCCAACACAGGGAAAACGCAACTCTCCCAACGGGAAGCACCGGCAATTCCTCCCACCTCTGCGCCACCTTTGCTCTTTTTTTTTTTTTTTTTGCCTTTTTTTTGCTTTTTTTTTTTTTTTTTTATGGATGCAAAACGAAGCAAAATAATTATTTTGGAGCCTTTAGGATCTCTGTGGAATCTGGCTGAACTCCGACAGGGGTTCAAGCGGGGAAGAGCCGCTGCACGTACGCAGAGGCCGCGATCGCCCTCGGCTCATTTCCTTGGGAAACCAGGGGAAAAAAAAAAAATTCCTGATGTCAGCAGCCAGCGTTAATTTAAGCTCTGCGAGTAAACAGTGAGCAGGACTGGGCCTCCCCAGGTCCCCCACGCTAACGGCTCCTTACTCCAATTTTTTTTCCCTCCAATTTGGGCCCGGGCCCGCGCGAGGAGCTCAGCAATGCCAGGAATGTCCCTTCCCGGCACAGCAGCGCTTTCATTCGGCATTCCCGCCGCATCCCTCCCCGAGCAAGGGGGGAAAGTGCTGTTTGTTTATTTTTTATTAACCTACACACACGCACGGGGCAGGACGCACACGCACCGCAGGCCTCCAGGAAAATCCAATTAAACCAGGATTCCAAGGAGGGAGCCGCGCGCCGGAGCCTCCACCGGTGGCCGCTTCCCGGCGGGAATGGAGGCGAGGTGGGGGGGCTGCCAAGTTATCAACCCACCGAGAGAGGAGCGAAATCAAAGCCGCCCCCTCTTTTCCATGAGCGCCGGGCTCGCCGGAGCTGTAAATGTGAGAATTTCCTCCGCAGTCAGCACTCCAAGGGAAAGGTAATATTTTCCTGGCTGCGACCCCTCATTGCTAATGCCCGGCGTTCCCTGGGAGTTTGTTTGGTGAAAAAACACCCCTGTCCCCTCGCAGCTCCGGGCAGGAGGCTCCGGAGCCTCCACAAGAGCCCCAGGTTGAGCCCCCGGTAAAAACTCAGCGCGCGGCGGGCCCGGCACGGAGCCGCCCGCGGAAATCCCGGGAGGGGAGGATGGACAGGGAAGGGAATCCGAGCCCGGGGACAGGGAGCCATCCCTGGATGGCCGCACGGAGCCGAGGCATGAATGAATGAGAGGAGGAATCAATGAATGAATGAATGAACAGCAGGGAGCGAGAGCACGGCGAGGGCGCGGGACGGGGCGGCGGCGGCCGCCTCCTGCCTGCATCCAGAGCCGGGAAAGGCAGCGGCGTTCGGGCATTTTCTGCTGGAAAAAAAAAAAAAAAAAGCAGCTGCTCGGGCAGGAAAAGCTGGAGGGGGTAAAGCCGAGACCCTCGGCTGCGTGGGGAAGGTGGGGAGGGAGTGGGGAAGGTGGGAAGGGAGTTGGAAGGGACGGTTCCTTTGTCCATGAGCAGGACACCGGGTTTGACGCAGAGCCAGGATCCATGAGCTCGCCCACAGGGATGGGACAAGACCACCTGGGTGGGGCCGGCGAAGGGACACTGCTGTGTCCCCATCCAGCTCTCACCTGCCCTTCGTCCATGCTGAGGAGCTTGGAATAAGGATAGAGGCTCCCACTGAATGTCCCCATGCCTCAGTTTCCCCAGCTGGAAGCAGGGCCAGTGAGGGGGCAACTCTGCTTTAGGAGCACCGGGTCCACATCCCTGCTGGGAGCCACCATCCCACTGGAGGTGGCCATGGGGGCTCCTGGCCTCGTCCTTCCCCGGCGTCTCCCACAGGAGAAGCACCTGGGGACCCCCTGCTCCCCGCAGAAAGGACACAGTCCCAGATGTGCCTCTGGTCCCAAAACCGCTGCCGTGGCGCGGGGGGGCTGGATCCACACCCCCGGATCAAGCCGGGCTCCCAAGAGGAAAGATCCTGTCCTAAGGATTGGTGTGAACAGAAGGGGGGATCCTCTGGCAGAGAAAACCGAACTGCTCCCTATGGGATCAGCACAAACCTGACAAGGGGGAGGTTAAGCGCTTGGGGGGGTGAGGCGGATTTTGTTCTTTCCCTGCAATTTTGGGAGCTCTCCTCGTGCCAGGAGGCTCCTCCAGCTGGCTGCTCCCTGGAGCTCCCAACCACGGGCCGAGCCCCGGCCGCGCTGCTCCGTCCCGGCCGCCGCCGCCGCGCTCGCACCGCCTAATCCCACATGTCAGCAGATCCTTCCCCGGCCAGACACAAGTCTGGATCCCCTTCCAGTCACCTCCAGTTCAACCCTGCATCTTTCCAGTTGATTAAAAAGGAGGAGAAGGCAGCCAACTTTCCCCGACGAACCCCGGCGCGTTCCTAGCCTAAAATTCCTGCGCCCTCTAGTGAAGTCGAGCCGAGCGGCTCGGCTGCTCCAGGAGCGAATCCAGGCAAAGCCGAGGAGAATCGGGGCAAGGAAAAGTTGTTCCAGAGCTGCCAAGAGGCAAAATCATCCCTAAGCTCAGCTTTGTTAACCCTGAGATGCCACAGCCCGGCTGCGGTGGCACCCAGCCACAAGGGCTCACAGCAGGGCCAGGATTTTTTTTGGGGACGCTGGAAAGAGTTTTTCCATGTTGGGGTATGTCCCAAAAGAGCCAGATCTGGGAATTTGCTCCATCCAAGGGCGCTCATTTCCACCCACAGCAACGGATACCCCATCACCCAGCGAGCCTGGCTGGAACCTTCCCACTCCACCTCGCATGGAAAAAGGATATTTAAGGATTTATGGTTTTCCAAAGGCAGAAAATGTCTTCCCAGCGCCTCAGCTCCAGCTCCACGTGACAGCAAAGTGCCCCCAGTCCCAGCTGGAGAACGCCCCAGCCCCATCCTTAATCCATGGCCAAGGAGAGGGAATTTGAGGGAATTCTGTGAGCTCCAACAGCGATCCCAACAGCATGGCTGGGGTGTGGGGGACCACGTTTTCCGTGGCTTTCTCCTTCCCACTCCAAGCACCAGCACCAATCCCTGCCTTTTGCCACCTGTGATTCTCAGGCCCCTCGCTCCCACCTGGCACATCCTCCCAAAAGAGGGAACGGAGCTTTCCGTTCCTCCCCTCCAGGAGGAAAACTGAAATTTTGGGATCAGCCACCTGCATCCCGTCCAGCCGAGAGCCGCTGGCCCGACCAAAGTGAGGCGGGATGAGCCTGGAAATGTTTTCAGGAACCAATTTGGCACCTGCCAGAGGTTTGGCCGACAGGAGATGTCGGGAAGCATCCAAAGCAACATCTCAACCTGGATTTGTCCTAATTCTTCCCACATTTCCAAAGACCAGGCTGTGTTTGTCCCAGCCCTGTCCCATCACCACATTATCCTGGATGTCTGCCCCTCTCCAGAGCCCATTCCCATGCTCCAGCAGGCTCAGAAAATGGGATATTTTTGGAGGTGGTTCACGGGCAAGAGGCCGTCCTGGTACTGGGAGCATGAACAAAGGGAAAACACAGCAAAAAAAGTTGGAAAGGCACCACAAAAGGAGAGAAAATTCCAAAAAAATCCCATTCCTGCCCGGACACTCTGCTTATAGAAGTTTCAGCCTTTGCACACAGCAAAGAACTGATTCCTTTTCTCCCCTTTTTCCTGTGGAAAATGAGGCACATGGAAGGCTCCATCCTGGAGGAATCCAGGCTCTCGTGAACGCTCCAGCCTCCAACAGGAGTCTGGGAACAGGAGCTGGAGCCTCCAGGCTAAAAGGAATGACGTGCCTTTGCCAAAGGCTCGTGCGCTGAAATTCGAGTGATTCCCCCCAAAAAAAAAAAAAACCTGCTGGGAAAAATGGAAGGATCATTTCGGATCCCTGCGTCATGTCATGATGCACCTTCGAGGGTTGTCCCTACCTGTGATTTTTCCATGTTTAAAACAAAAAAAAAAAAAAAAAAAATTATGAGAAACTCCAGCATTTCCAGTCAGGTTCAGAATAAATTTAAGCCCAAGGTCTGCATTTCCCCACAACTCAAAAATCTCCATGTTCAAGAATCTCTCCTACAAATCCCCTCCGCGGCATGGGAGGATTTTGACCCCAAACCCTTTAAGGCCCTGCTTTAAATCCTGAATTTTCAAGGCTGAGTTGTTAAAAGGGCTGTGGGGGAGAGCTGGGACCAAGCAGGACCTGCCTCTGCAAAACTGCCTCAAAAATTCCATCCCCAGCAAAATTCCATCAAGAAATTTCAGCTTCTCGGCCAAATTTATGGGGATACCAAAAGGCACTGGGATCCACTGGCTTGGGAATGCTGCTCCAAGTGTCCTCTCCCTCTTTATTTATGGAGAAAAAGGAGAATAAAATTCACCTTACGCTCCTGAAGAAGGGAGAATGATCCCACGTCCATGGATGTCACGGGAAAGAAATGGGAGCTGTGTCCAGAGAAAAGGGATCAGAAAGGTGGGATCAGCCAGCCGGGATCCTGCTGGGATCCCTGTGGATGGAGCCGTGGGGAAGGAGAATCCCACAAACCCAGCGGGCACGGTCGGAGCTCTCATTGCTCAGGGAATCATAGAAAGGTTTGGGTTGGAAGAGACCTTGAAGACCCAATCCCGACCCCTGGGATGGGCTATCCCGACTGGTGATGGATCTCTGCCTGTGGTGTGGGCATGGAGGATTCCCTGGAGACAAGGAGGAGGAGAACAGCTTCCCCAGGGAACCAGTGGGAGTGAAATATTAGGAGGAAAATCCCAGTTTTTACTGAGCCGATGCGTTTTCCTGGAGCACAGCGAGAGGACAAAAGGGAAGGATCCCTATGGATTTAAGTAACGCAGAGCAGGGATTCTCCTAGAGACAAAGCCAGACTTAAAAATAAACCAGTCCTCGGTCCTGCCAGGAATTCCAGGAACTGGGAACAGAGCAGAGCGAGAGGTGGCCACGCTCAGGAGGGGATGAGCGGGAAATTCCCAATCCATGGTGCAGCCACTTCATCCCGAAGGAATAAAAACCCCTTCCAGAGCATGGATTAAGAGAATAAGGGAAAAAAAATCTTGGAAAAGGGATTCCTCCAGGGAAATCCTGAGGATTGCAAGATCTCCATGGAATGAGCAAACACCTGAGGAGCTCCTGCAGACCAGGCGAGGGTTGAAGCTCCTCCAGGGAGGAGGTGACAGAGGCTGAGGTGACCCCACAAGGTGATCCCAACTTAAGGCCACCCTACAAGGAGAAGGAAGCTGGAGAACCAGCAGCTGAGAGAGATTTCATGGGAAAAATTCCACCTGGGAAGTGACGGATAGCTCCGTTACCACCAGAGGGATGAGTGGAATGTCGCAAACCACAACTTGAGGAGGTTCCTTGAGCTGCTTGGGAGGATGGAGGAGGATGGATGGACAAAACAACGGTGCAGGAGGGATCCTGACTCCCTGACATCCCTGGGATTCGCTCCTGGTCCCTGGAATTAGCGCCCCATCCCTCTGGAAGTGGAGCCTGGATTGCAGTTGCTGCCCAAGGAAGGGCTTCACCTTCTCCAGGACAACAAAAATCTCCCACCCTGGATGGCACGGGAAGGTGGAAAATCCAATTTTGGGGATGTCCAGCTCCCAGGGTATCCCACAGCCACAATCCTGCTCCGCCAGCAGAGCCAGCTCGGAGCTCGCGGGGAGTTTTGGGCTGGAAGGCACCGTGAAATCCCCACGAATTTGTGTTTTAGCCAGGAACTCCTCCATTTGGCTTTTTTTTTTTTTTTTAATCCTTTGGATTAAAAAATCCTTTGGATTAAAAAAAAATGTTGTTTTGTTTTTTTTTTTTTAATCCCTTGGATTAAAACTGATTAAAGGAATTGCAATTGCTCTGGATTTACACCCCTGGAGATGACAGCACTGCTAGGTCTAAAGTCAAGGAGCCAACCCAGCCCAGGAATTCTTCCCCCAGAATGGGAACAGGAGCTGTTTTCCATCCATGGACAATTTTCCCTGCTCCAGAGGTTTGGATTAAGGCTCCCAGGGCATGGAGAAGGGGCTGGGGCTGGTGGCAGCTGGAATTCAGCCTGTTTGATATAATTTTGGGCGCTGGCTCCGATGGATTGGGATGGTTTCTTTTCCGCCACAGGCACACAGAACAGGCTGGGAGGGTTGGATAGACACAGAAAAAAAAAAAAATCCTAAAAACCCTAAAAAAAAAACCCTCTTAACAACCTCGGTCCAGGATTTTTGCAGGAAAAATCCTGCCACCTCCCATCCCTCCTTCCTCCTCCAGCCCTCTCCCCCATCCCGATCCCGATCCTTCCCTCCCCCCCAGCCGAGCCCGCGGCAGCTGGTTTATATTTGGCTGTAAATTTACGGCCCCTTTTGTGTTCCTAATCCCCTCGCAAACGATATGAAAGCCTCGGACCTTTCCACTCGGTGCTAATGAGCTCAACACTTGCGTGCCTCGGAGGCAGAGCATTAATTGCGGTGTGTTAATGAGCGATGGAGCTTTGGACACTGAGACAAACCAGGGCCCGCTCCACTCCCTGCTGCTCCCTCCTGGAATCTCTGGATGTCTCCCCAGCAATCCCATGGATTGCTTTTATTTTGTTCCATCTTTGCCTTTTTTTTTTTTTTTTTTTTCCTTTTTTTTTTCAGCCAGCTGTGCCTGTTTTGGGATGGCTCAGCTGGAAGACGGGTCCGGCGCTCTCCTGCCAAGCTGGGTGATCCCGAGGAAAGCCTGATCCCACCTTTCCCTGCGGACCCTGGGAATCTCCTTCCTGGCCCTGGGCGCTGCTCAGACTTGACCTAAACCCTAAAGGCCACGTCCTGGTCATTCCCAATCCCCATTTCCTTCTCCACCAGGATCCCTCGCAGGCACAGGAGTGCTGAATTCCAGCTTCCCGCTGGAATTGGATCCCATGAAAGCAGAGGTTGCAGCATCCCTAAGATCAGGTTTGTTTTGCCCTCATTACGGCTCCTTTCACCTCGGAATCAACACTCCCAAAACCTGGGGTTTTCCAGGTGGAAATGGGAATTGAAGAGGTCGACAAGGACAAGGTGGGATCAGATTGGACAAGGATGGAGGGAGGAGCCAGGGTGGGACAAGAGAGGGATGGGGAGACCCCCAGGGCATGGAGCAGGAGCTGGAATGATCCCACCAACCCTTCCCAGGGAGTTCCAGCAGGAGCTCCAATCCCAAGGGATGACATTCATCCGTCACGGGGTGGGCAGGGACAGGGATCTGCCACCAAAAACCCGGAGCAAAGACCCTGCTCAGCCACTGAGGTCACTCCTGTGAGGAACCTGGAGGTGATTCCAGACAAAAATTCCACTGTGGAGCTCCGGCTCCAGCAGGGGTGGGCCCAGATCCTTCTCCAACATCAACGCAAACTCCGTGATCCAGCAGCAGGAACAGCCTGGCCGGGATAAACATCCCAGAAAAGTGGAAGAGGAGTTTGGAACTGCTGTTGTTTATTCCTGGTCACCCAGCTCTGTCCGAGGCCAAGGCCAGAGCCAGCACTGGGGACATCTGCAACGAAGCCATTCCATGGCGCAGGAATTTTCCCCGTTCCCAGCCCTCCATCCTGCCCCTCATCCCTGCTCCAGGCTGACTCCAAACCCTCCCTGTAACCGGGGAGTTCATTTCCCAAAACAGGGACTTTTTCCTCAATTTATAGGAATTTTCAATGCCAGTGACATCTGCAGTGAAGGCATTCCCTGCCGCAGGAATTCTCTGCTCCCAGCCTTCCATCCCTGCCCCAAGCTGATTCCATACCCTGCGATTCCCTCTCTATAACTGGAGAGTTCATTTCCCAAAACAGGGAATTTATAGGAATTTTGACAGATTCCTGGAGGGGAAATTCGATAAGTTTGGGATGGGAAAAGGCAGAGAGGTTCTGTAGGGTTAGGATTGGGATCCTCCTGAGCACCTCCTGCATCCCAGGATCCTTTACCAACACCCACGGGATCAATCCTTGTGGATATTCTATATGGAACGGGATAACGAATCCACAAAGATCCCGAAAAACAGCTGGGACATGGAAACACGAAAGAGAGAAGAGCTCCAAGATCTGGATCATCCCACCCTATCCCCGATCCCATCCAAGCGTCCTCCAGCGGATCCAGCGGGAATTCGCTGATCCCGGAATTCCACCGCGGAGCTGAAATTCCTTGGAAAGCTCCACCGAGCAGCTGATCCCTGGCAGGATCCCAGAACCCTCCTGCAAGAACATGTTGGGTTTGGAGCTCATCTCCACATCCCGGTGACAATCTGGAGACCACGGATCGCCTGCCAGGGAATGCTGGAAGAGGAGCTGCTGGAAATAAATGCGGCTCCGTGGGATTTGGGGAAGATGAGGGGGATTTATGGCCGTGGACAAGAGCTGGAGATGATCCCGAATGGTTGGAAGGGCAGCAGAGGTGGGTTCCACGCTCGGCTTTTCCTCATTTTGGCCAAAATCCCATGCCAAGAGAGGAATCCCGCCTCAATTTATGGCAGGATCAGGGAATTGGGAAGTGAAGGCTCGAGCTCGGAGATGAAGCAAAACCCAGAATCCGAGAGGTCACCGAACACCATAAAACCCCGCAGTGCAGGGAAAACCTGGGTCATCATCCACCAAAGAGATTTCCCAGGAAATCCTCTCTCCACGGAGCTTCCAACTGCTCCAAATCACTCAGTGAGCCTCTCAAAAGCAGCACCCTCACTGTGGAAACGGGGGGATCCCGTGGGAAATTCTGCCTTTTCCAAGCTCTTTCCTTGCTTCCCTGGCGGGTCAAGAGGAGAAGTTGGGCTCGGTTTAAGATTTAAGCTCACCCTAAGTCCAAATCCTTTCTCCTGAGAGCTCTCCGAGTGTCAGGGTGGGGAGAGCTGGAAGCTGGAGCCGTGGGACAAGAGAAAATTGGGATTAACGAGCTCCGGAGAGGCCGCACCTGAAGGAACGAGCTTTAATCTGCTCCTGGGAATCTTGATAAGCTCAGAACAATCGATTTTAACCCCATCAGAGGCAGGCTCAGCTTATCTCCGTGCGCAGCTCCGGGATGGGTTTTTAGGGAGAAGAGAATTCCCTAAATCAGGATCAGCCCAGGGTGGGTGAGGTGGGAGGTGCTCGGCTCCCAAAAGCAGCGATGAGTGGGAGATGGAGTGAAGGAATGAGGCTAAAACGCCTGAATTCCAGAGCTGGGCGCGCTGGACTCAATCTCCAGCTGATGAAAGGGAAAACTTAAAAAAGAATTAACTCCCAGAGTGTCCAAAATCCCGGGAAAAAGAGTTTGTGGGATCTCAAAGAGAAGCAAGGAGTGGGAGAAGGAGCCGGGGTTATCCTGGGACAGGGTTTTGTTGGAACACCTGAGCTTGGGAGGCTTTTGGCCACCCCTGATGCAGGAATTAGGATTTAGGCGTTAATTGGGATTTAGGAATGAATTAGGAATTGGGATCCTTGTCGGCTTGGAATCACAAGTGATGCCAAAAATCGTGGAATTGTGGAATGGCTTGAGTTGGAAGGGACCTTGAAGATGATCAATTCCACTCCCTGTCACAGCCAGGGACAGCTCCCACTGTCCCAGGGTGCTCCAAATCCCATCCCAGCCTGGCTTTGGACACTGCCAGGGATCCAGGGGCAGCCACGGCAAATCTGGGAATTCCATCCCAGCCCCTCCCCACCCTCACAGGGCACAATTCCTTCCTAACATCCAACATCCAGTCAGGGTGCAAAAAGCACCCTGAGGAGCACAGTGGAGTTCTTTAGGACCCAGAACATCCCAAAAGCTTTGGGTTTCAGAGTTTCGGGTTGGCCACGTGGTTTTTCCCAGCAGGAAAAACCCGGGAGTGAGAACACCAGGAAGAGCCGTGGAGGAGAGAGGAAACCTCTGCCGGGTTTGTGGTGCTGGCATGGCCCAGCCCAGCCCTGGTGCCAATCCCAAACCCACCAGGATTCCACAGAGGTCAGGCCTCCCTTTTCCATGACCCCATAACCCACACTCCCCTGTGCCTGCTCCCGAGGCCGGAATTCCGTGGTTTTATGCAGGCGAGAAAAGGCCACTTTAGATGAGCAAAAAATAACCCAGAGGTGCAGGAGGGTGAAAGGAGCAGGGAATGGGCACAGAGGCACCTGCAGATCTCTGCCTGATCCCGCTTAACCCTCCTTGGGTAGGGATTAAACCTTCCTTGGATGGGGAATAAACCTGCCCTGGATGGGGAATAAACCTGCCCTGGATGGGGAATAAACCTGCCCTGGGATAGGGAATAAACCTGCCCTAGATGGGGAATAAACCTGCCCTGGATGGGGAAAAAACCTGCCCTGGATGGGGAATAAACCTGCCCTGGGATAGGGAATAAACCTGCCCTGGGATGGGGAATAAACCTGCCCTGGGATAGGGAATAAACCTGCCCTGGGATAGGGAATAAACCTGCCCTGGGATAGGGAATAAACCTGCCTTGGGATAGGGAATAAACCTGCCCTGGATGGGGAATAAACCTGCCCTGGGATGGGGAATAAACTTGCCCTGGATGGGGAATAAACCTGCCCTGGGATAGGGAATAAACCTGCCCTGGGATGGGGAATAAACCTGCCCTGGATGGGGAAAAAACCTGCCCTGGGATAGGGAATAAACCTGCCCTGGGATAGGGAATAAACCTGCCCTGGGATGGGGAATAAACCTGCCCTGGATGGGGAAAAAACCTGCCCTGGGATAGGGAATAAACCTGCCCTGGGATAGGGAATAAACCTGCCCTGGGATAGGGAATAAACCTGCCTTGGGATAGGGAATAAACCTGCCCTGGATGGGGAATAAACCTGCCCTGGGATGGGGAATAAACTTGCCCTGGATGGGGAATAAACCTGCCCTGGGATAGGGAATAAACCTGCCCTGGGATGGGGAATAAACCTGCCCTGGATGGGGAAAAAACCTGCCCTGGGATAGGGAATAAACCTGCCCTGGGATAGGGAATAAACCTGCCCTGGGATGGGGAATAAACCTGCCCTGGATGGGGAAAAAACCTGCCCTGGGATAGGGAATAAACCTGCCCTGGGATAGGGAATAAACCTGCCCTGGGATGGGGAATAAACCTGCCCTGGATGGGGAAAAAAACCTGCCCTGGGATAGGGAATAAACCTGCCCTGGATGGGGAATAAACCTGCCCTGGGATAGGGAATAAACCTGCCCTGGGATGGGGAATAAACCTGCCCTGGGATAGGGAATAAACCTGCCCTGGATGGGGAATAAACCTGCCCTGGATGGGGAATAAACCTGCCCTGGATGGGGAATAAACCTGCCCTGGATGGGGAATAAACCAATTTTCCTCCTGGATGGAGGCAGCCCCATCACCATCCTCCTTGGTTGGAAAAATTTCTCCATTTTTAAGGAAAAACCCCAGATCTGGAGGGGCTGAGCTGGTCCTGGTTTGGGACAGACACAGCTTTTTTTTTTTTTTTTTTTTTGTGGTGTCACTCCTAAAAACTGTGACTAACGGGTGTCATGTGCTGTTTGCTTTCCCGCCATCTCCCCCAGGAGAAAAGAGGGAAGGAATTTTTCGGAGGTTTGGAAGGGATTTTACAGCCTCCAAAAGAGGAAACGCTGCTGGAGCGGGGACCCAACCTTGGGGCAGGGATGGGGACGGCCTCGTGTCCCCAACAGTGTCACCAGCGCTGTGGGGGGGGGGGGACACACCACCTTCCCCCTTCATCCCAAATCATTCCCAGCCCAGATCCAGCTGGGGAAGAGCCCACGGATGATGGGGGTGTGACAGGCACCAACCCCGCACGGGGACTGTCCCCACCTCCGCTGGGGCTCAGCACCCCGAAACACGCTGGGGTTCTCAGGGGGGTGGCACCTCAGGGGGACACAAAAGGGTCCCAGCACCCCCAAATTGGCTCCTCCGGGGGTTCTAAGGGGGCGATGTCACCTCAGGGGGACACAAAAGGGGCTCAGTGCCCCAGATCGGCGGCCCTGGGGGCTCTAAAGTGACACAAAAGGGGGTCCCAGCACCCCCAAACCCGCTGGCCTGGGGGTGTCACCTCAGGGAGACACAAAAGGGTCCCAGCACCCCAAACCAGGATGATCTGGGGGCTCTAAGGTGACACAAAAGGGGTCCCAGCACCCCCAAATTGTCTGCCCTGGGGGTGTCACCTCAGGGGGACACAAAAGGGGCTCAGTGCCCCAGATCGGCTGCCCTGGGGGCTCTAAAGTGACACAAAAGGGGGTCCCAGCACCCCCAAACCCGCTGGCCTGGGGGTGTCACCTCAGGGAGACACAAAAGGGTCCCAGCACCCCAAACCAGGATGATCTGGGGGCTCTAAGGTGACACAAAAGGGGTCCCAGCACCCCCAAATTGTCTGCCCTGGGGGGTGTCACCTCAGGGGGACACAAAAGGGGCTCAGTGCCCCAGATCGGCTGCCCTGGGGGCTCTAAAGTGACACAAAAGGGGTCCCAGCACCCCCAAATTGTCTGCCCTGGGGGTGTCACCTCAGGGGGAGACAAAAAGCTCTCAGCCCCCCCCCCCCCACTTCATCCCAGAACCCCCACCCTCATCCCAAATTCCCAGAAATCCCAGGAAGTTCTCAGCACCACCCCCTCCACCAAAAGCTTCTCGGGGTGTCCCTGCAGTTCGGGGGGGGGGGGGGGTGACAACCCGTGGGGGGGGGTGACAATCCATGGGGGGGGTGACAATCCGTGGGGGGCCCCCCCTCGAGCCACATCGCCCTTTTAAGAGCCCTCCCCGCCGCCCCTGTCACGCGTGTCCCCCCCACACCCCACCCCACCCCGATCCACCTTGAAATTCCTCAAGGGATCAGAGGGGAAAAGGGGGGAAAAAATTGAATAAATGAAAGAAATTGGGGGGAAAAAGGCGGGGGGGAAATAGGAAAAGGTGAGGAAAGGAGGGGGGGGAAAGGAAAGGGGGAGGAGAAAGGGGGGGAATGGAAAGGGGGAGGAAAAAAGGGGAAAAAAAGGAAAGGGGGAGGAAAGGAGGGGGGAAAAGGAAAGAGAGAGGAAAAATGGGGGAAAAAGGAGAGGGGGAGAAAAAACAGGGGGAAAAAGGAAAGGGGGAGGAAAAACGGGAGGAAGAAAAGGAGAGGGGAGGAAAAATGGGGGGGAAGGAGAGGGGGAGGAAAGGAGGGGGGAAAATGAAAGAGAGAGGAAAGGAGGGGGGAAAAGGAAAGAGAGAGGAAAAATGGGGAAAAAAGTAAAGGGGGAGGAAAAACGGGGGGGGGGAAGGAAAAGAGGAGGAAAGGAGGGGGGAAAAGGAAAAGGGCGAGGAAAGGAGGGAGGAAAAGGAAAGAGAGAGGAAAGGAGGGGGAAAATGAGAGGGGGAGGAAAAAAGGGGGGAGAAGGAAAGGGGAACGAAAGGAGGGGGAGAAAAAGGAAAGGGGGAGGAAAAACGGAGGAAAAATGGAAAAGGAGGAGAAAGGAGGGGGGAGAAAAAGTAAAGGAGGAGGAAAAACGGGGGGGGGAAGGAAAAGAGAAGGAAAGGAGGGGGGAAAAGGAAAAGGGGAGGAAAAACGGGGCAAAAAAAGGAAAGGGCGAGGAAAGGAGGGGAGGAAAAGGAAAGAGAGAGGAAAGGAGGGGAAAAAAGAGAGGGGGAGGAAAAAAGAGGGGGGGAAGGAAAGGGGAGGAAAGGAGGGGGAGAAAAAGGAAAGGGGGAGGAAAAACGGAGGAAAAATGGAAAAGAGGAGGAAAGGAAGGGGGAAAAAAGGAAAGGGGGAGGAAAGGAGGGGGAAAAAGGAAAGGGGGAGGAAAGGAGGGGGGAAAAGGAAAGAGAGAGGAAAAATGGGGCAAAAAAAGGAAAGGGCAAGGAAAGGAGGGGAGGAAAAGGAAAGAGAGAGGAAAGGAGGGGAAAAAAAGAGAGGGGGAGGAAAAAAGGGGGGAGAAGGAAAGGGGGAGGAAAGGAGGGGAGAAAAAGGAAAGGGAGAGGAAAAACGGAGGAAAAATGGAAAAGAGGAGGAAAGGGGGGGGGAAAAAGGAAAGGGGGAGGAAAAACGGGGTAAAAAAAGGAAAGGGCGAGGAAAGGAGGGGGGGAAAAGGAAAGGGGGAGGAAAGGAGGGGGGAAAAGGAAAGAGAGAGGAAAAATGGGGGAAAATAGTAAAGGGGGAGGAAAAACGGGGGGGGAAGGAAAAAGGGAGGAAAGGAGGGGGGAAAAGGAAAAGGGGAGGAAAAACGGGGGAAAAATGGAAAAGAGGAGGAAAGGAGGGGGAAAAAAGGAAAGGGGGAGGAAAGGAGGGGGGAAAAAGGAAAGGGGGAGGAAAGGAGGGGGGGGAAGGAAAGAGAGAGGAAAAATGGGGGAAAAAAGTAAGGGGGAGGAAAAACGGGGGGGGGGGAAGGAAAAGAGGAGGAAAGGAGGGGGGAAAAGGAAAAGGGGAGGAAAAACGGGAGGAAAAGGAAAAGGGCGAGGAAAGGAGGGGAGGAAAAGGAAAGAGAGGAAAGGAGAGGGAAAAATGAGAGGGGGAGGAAAAAAGGGGGGAGAAGGAAAGGGGAACGAAAGGAGGGGGAGAAAAAGGAAAGGGAGAGGAAAAACGGAGGAAAAATGGAAAAGAGGAGGAAAGGAGGGGGAAAAAAGGAAAGGGGGAGGAAAGGAGGGGGGAAAAAGGAAAGGGGGAGGAAAGGAGGGGGGAAAAAGGAAAGGGGGAGGAAAGGAGGGGGGAAAAAGGAAAGAGAGAGGAAAAATGGGGGAAAAAAGTAAGGGGAGGAAAAACGGGGGGGGGGAAGGAAAAGAGGAGGAAAGGAGGGGGGAAAAGGAAAGGGGGAGGAAAAACGGGAGGGAAAAGGAAAAGGGCGAGGAAAGGAGGGGAGGAAAAGGAAAGAGAGGAAAGGAGAGGGAAAAATGAGAGGGGGAGGAAAAAAGGGGGGAGAAGGAAAGGGGAACGAAAGGAGGGGGAGAAAAAGGAAAGGGAGAGGAAAAACGGAGGAAAAATGGAAAAGAGGAGGAAAGGAGGGGAAAAAAGGAAAGGGGGAGGAAAGGAGGGGGGAAAAAGGAAAGGGGGAGGAAAGGAGGGGGGAAAAGGAAAGGGGGAGGAAAAATGGGGGAAAAAAGTAAAGGGGAGGAAAAACGGGGGGGGGGGGAAGGAAAAAGGGAGGAAAGGAGGGGGGAAAAGGAAAAGGGGAGGAAAAACGGGGCAAAAAAAGGGAAGGGCGAGGAAAGGAGGGGGGGGGAAAGCGGGGACACCGACCTTCCTCTTGTGGCGGTGGATGTCGCCGATGGAGTTGGCCACGGTGTTGGGGCCCAGCAGCATCCGCGTGCTCCGCGGCCACTCGGTGCTCACCAGGTGGTGCTCCCCCATCAAGATCTTGCGCACGTTCTCCGCGCCCGTCACCCGCACCAGCGGCCGCCCCAGCAAGTGCGTCTTGAACACGTTCCCGTACTTCTCCCGCCGCGAGGACTGGAAGCAGGAGCCCTGCGGGGGTGCCGCGGGGTTGGCACGGTCGCGGGGTTACTCCCGCGGTGGGAATCGGGGCAGAATTTTGGGGAGGGGGATATTGGGATTGGGGTCACCCCGTGTCCAGCCCGCCCGCTCTTCCCGCAGCCCGGCGGGGGTCGGTGCCTTCCTTCCCCCCTTCCTCCTCCTCACTTTTACTTCTCCCTTTACCTCCCCTGTCACTTTTAAACATATTCTTATTTTTTCCTCATTTCCCCCCCCTTTTTTCTTCCCTCCTTCACACCCTCCCCCCCTTTTTTTCCCCCTCGCTTTTTGTCTCTCTCTCTTTTTTTTTTTTTTTTTCCTCCCCTCCCTCCTCGCTCGGGCTGATTTTACTCGAGGAAGGCAGCGCTTTGCCTAAGTAAATCTCCAGATTTCAGGGACTTTAATAACTTTCCCACATGCTCCAGGGGCTTTTGTCGGCGGAGAGGCGGCCGGAGCCGCAGCGATAGCGGGGGGGTCCCCCAAAAAAACCCCCCTGGCGAGCGGGGAGAGGCGCTGCGAGCGCCGCGGCCGCGCCGCCGGGCTGGGAGCGCGGGTGTTTATTTTGAAACAAAAGCGCGGTTGTGAGGTTCAGATGTTCAGGTGACCCTGTTTCTTGATCTGCGTAAATATAATTAAAGTCCTTTTTGTGGCATTAATAAAGAGTTATTTGTACACCATTTCCAGGGCAGCACAAAGAGCACCTTTATGCGGCACAAGTTGCGAATGGAGTCCAATTTATACAAAATTTTTGTATTTTTAGCCCTGGACTCTGTTTGGACGGAGCCTGTGGAAAAGCGAGAACCCTTTTCTGGTCCCCCTGTAAAAATCTGATAAATTTCTTTAAAAAATAAAGCCCTATTGAGAGCGTGCCGTTAACCCCTTCGGCGCGGCGGCGGGCGGCGGAGCGGGGCCGCCGTGGCGGGGCTTCCCCGGCGGTGGCGGCGGCGGCGGCGCGGGGGGAGGACACCGGGGGACGCCGCCGCTGTCCCCGCCGGGACCGGGCTGTCCTGCCCCGCCGCGGGCTGCGGCGATGAAGGGCGGGAGCATCCTCCTTTGATTACTATAATTAATTTTTTTTTTTTTTTTTTTTTCCTTTTTGCTGCTGGGAGGAGAGAGGGGGAAACCCTGGCGCGGCTTCGCCTCGGGGGTTCCCTCCCGGGATGCTGCGAGCCTCGGGGTGCCCCGAGCCCGGCCCGCGGCTCCCCCCGGAGCCGGGCACCCCCCCTCCCCGGCCGCCTCCTGCCTCTCTCCTCCTGTGGGATTTTCCCCCCTTTCCCCCCGATTTTTTTTGGCAGCCGCCCCGCGGGTGCGGGGGGATCCCGCTCCGCCCGCCGCTGCTGGGCGTTTAGCGAGGTTAATCCCGGGTTAATCTCCCGATTACCTCGGCGGGCTTCCCCCGCCGCGGGAGCCGGGCCGGGAGCAGCGCCGGGAGCGGGGAAGGGACGGGACGGAGCCGCGGCTCGGGTGGGGGGGACACGAGCGGCGGAGCCCCCGCATCCACCCCGGGCCGCCTCCGCCCGCGGCTCCGGCGCTACGGATTTCAGGTTTTGGCAAGAACTGAGGCTGAGGAGGGGAGGAAGAGAAGGGGGTGGGCAGCGCAGGGGCGATGCCGAGCCCGGGCAGCCCCGCGGAGCGCGGCGCGGGGCGAGCCCAGCCCGGCCGCGCTCCCTCGGTGCCCCCGCGGCCACCGCCGCTCCCCCGGCTCCGGCTCACCCTCCCCAGCTCGCCGAGAAGCCGCATGATGCAATCGGAAGGGAAAGAAGACGTTGGTGGGGGGGGGGGAGAGAAAAAAAAAAAAAAATTCCAGCCAGAGAAAAAGCCCTAAAAGCACCCTAAAAAAATACCGATTAAAAAAAAAAAAAAAAAAACACCAGAGGGAAAAAAAAAAAAAAAAAAAACAAAACACACCGGTCCCAACCCAGCTCCCAGCGAAGAGCAGGGAATCCTCCTTACCTGCAGGAGCCAGTGGAAGGTCCTCTCCGATTAAAGGGAATCCCATGGAGCCTTTGGGGATTGGTAGCTTGCAGGTTTTGTCGCGGGTGGCAGCCCAGCGGAGCTGCCACAGCTGTTGGGACACGGCCAGCAGCAAAGTCAGTGACACCAAGCACGCGGCGAGGGTAGCCAGTGCCGAGACGAGATCAAAACTTGCAAAAAGCATATTTGGAAAGAAGGGAGGAGGAGGAGGGTGGGGAAGAGAGAAACAGCCCCTTGACAGGCACCGCGCTCGCACCCACACACACGCGCGGAGAGACGGCGAGTGCGGAGCGCCCGCTCGGCGCTGCTTGGGGGGTCCTGGGGCGAGGGGGGGCCCCGGCTCGCCCCCCTCTGCGCTGGCAGGTTGGGGAAGCGGCGAGGGGAAAGAGGGGAAAAGGAGGGAAAATTTAAAAAAAAAATTAAGGTGGTGGGGAGGGGAAAAAAAAAAAAAAAAAAGCTGCGGTTGCTCTGCCCCTCGCTGCGAAGTTTGGGCTTGTTTGGGGTAAACTTGACGGAGTGACACGGAGAAAAAGCACCACGCGCGCACGGAAAGAGAGGGGAAACGGGGGGGAAGAAGAAGAAAAAAAAATAAATAAATAAAAGAGGAAAAGCAGCGCCCTCTCCAAAAAATGGGGTGGGGGTGATGAGGAGGGAAGAAGGCGAAGGGGTAAAAATTAGCAAGAAAAAGAAAAAAAAAAAAAAGAAAAAAGGGAAAAAAAAAACTTGGAGTGGCGGAAAAAAAAAAAAAAAAAACCCCAAAAAGTCCAACTGCAGATGCTCTGGCTCTCGCTCGCTTGCAAGGCAAAGCCACACACACCAGAAAGAGGGGGGAAAAAAGAAGGAAGAAGTAAAAAAGAAAAAGAAGAAAAAGGGGGGGAAAAAGGTTAAAAAAAGGGCGGGGGGGGGAAAGGAGCGAGATTTAAAAAAAAAAAAAAAATAAAAGTTCAAAAAAATCTTAAAATCATTCAGCCACGAGCTGGAGAGATGGAAGAATGAAATAGCTGTATATATGTATCTACACACACGCAGCGAGCCGGTTCGGTTTATAGCTCTATCTCTACATATATATAAATATCTCCCTATAAATACAGATCTCTCGCGACGCCGCTTATTTGGGAGCCCCAGACTTTTCACCAGACTTCTGTAAGGAGGAGGAAGAGAAGAGAGAGAGAGAGAGAGAGGGGAGAGAAAAAAAAAAAAAAAAAAAAAAAGAGAAAAAAAAAAAAAAAAAAAAAAAAAAAAAAAAGGGAGGCAGGGCTGCTGGGCAAAGCCCCTCTGCACTGTTCGCTTTGAGGCAAAAGAAAGTCAAATGTGTGTTTATATAGAGGCGGGGAAGCCGGGGCTGGGCCGGCCGCCAGCGCCGCTGCTCCCCCGCGCCCCCACCCGCACTTCAGAGGCTCGGGGGGCCGGGCCGGCCCGGGGACGCGGCGCTGGAGCGTGCGAGCCCTGGCGCGGAGCCCGCGGCTCGGTCACGCCGCTCTGCTCGGCCTCATCCTCCTCCTCCTCCTCCTCCTGCTGCTCTTTCTCCTCCTCTTCTCCTCCTCCTCCTCCTCCTCCTCTCGCTGCCGCCGCTGCTCCTTCGCCGCCGCCGGCCTGCGGAGAGAGGAGCGCGGCTCCAGCCCCCGCCGGACCCCCGCCCGCCTTCACCCTCGGCTGGCTCCGGGAGGCGTCGTCCCCCCCACCCCGAACCCCTACCCTCAGCCCCCCGCAGGGACCCCCCAGGCCAGGGGACCCCCGATGTTGAATCCGGGATTGTGTCCTCAGTGTTCAACACGAGATGGTTTCCCCCTTGCCACAACCCCCGCCCCGTGAGCCCCTCGGGATTGTCCCCCCAATATTTAATCCTTGATCCTTTTCCTTTTTGCCACAACCCCCCTACCCCCAGTGAGCCCTCGGGGTTGTCCCCCCAATATTTAGTCCTTGATCCTTTTCCTTTTTGCCACAACCCCCCCTCAGGGATCCCCTCGGGATCGTCCCCCCAATATTTAATCCTTGATCCTTTGCCCCTTGCCACAACCCCCCCCACCCCCAGTGATCCCCTCGGGATTGTCCCCCCAATATTTAATCCTTGATCCTTTCCCCCTTGCCACAACCCCCCCACACCCAGTGAGCCCCTCGGGGTTGTCCCCCAATATTTAATCCTTGATCCTTTTCCTTTTTGCCACAACCCCCCCTACCCCCACTGATCCCCTCGGGCTTGTCCCCCCAATATTTAATCCTTGATCCTTTGCCACAACCCCTGCAGGGATCCCCACGGGGTTGCCCCCCCCCCCCCCAATATTTAATCCTTGATCCTTTCCCCCTTGCCACAACCCCCCCCACCCCCAGTGAGCCCCTCGGGCTTGTCCCCCCAATATTTAATCCTTGATCCTTTTCCTTTTTGCCACAACCCCCCCCCCTTTTAATCCTTGGTTTTCCCCCCATTATTTAATCCTTGATTTGTTTCCCCCCCCCCCCCCCAATATTTAACCCTCGATCATTTTCTCCTGGCAAAAATCCCCCAATTTAACCCCTTGATCACCCCCCCCTCGCCACAACCCCCCCAGTGTTTAATCCTTGGTTATTTCTCCTAAAGCAAGGTCCCCCCAATAGTTAATCATTGATTGCCCCCCCAAATATTTAATCATTGATTGCCCCGCCAATATTTAACACTCGATTTTTGCCCTGGGGGGTAAAAATCCCCCCCCCCCCCACACTTTTAACCCCTTCGTTATTCCCCCCTCACCACAACCCCCCCAGTATTTAACCCTGACCCCCCCCCCGTGATGATCCCCCCCAAACTTAACCCTCGACCATTTCCCCCGATGTTTAATCTCTGATATTTCCCCCATAATGATCCCCCCCCCATATTTAACCCTTCACCACTTTCCCTCCCACGATCCCCTCTCCCCCCATATTTAAGCCCCAGTTCCCCTTCTTCGCTCCCCCCAATATTTAACCCCTAACGCTTCCCCCCGCAAAAATTTCCTCCCCACAGGATTTTCCCCCCTTTCCAACGACCCCCCCCACCCCCAATTTATCCCCTAATTATTTTCCCCTGTCCGTGATTTCCCTCTCTGCCCACACCCAGGCACAGCCTGACCCCCACACCTGACATTAATCCACCCCAATCTTTGATTTCTCCCCCCCCAAAAAAAAAAATTTCTCCCCGTCTATTGATGCTCCCCTTCCACCATTTCCTCCTGGGAATAATTTCCCTCCCCCTTTGATGATCCTGACCCCCCTCCTTTTCCCATTATTCCCCAGATTTCCCCCCCCCCCCATTACAGAATTGCCCCCACCAGGATCTGCCCCCTTGCTATGACCCCCCCCCCCACCCAATTATTTCCCCCTTTGCATTAATCCAGCTAATTAATACCAGTGATAATTAACCTCGCAATGATTTCCTCAGTGCCCCCACCACATTTTGGGGTCTTGCTCTATTTTATTTTATTTTATTGGGGGGGGGGGGGGATTTTCCTGCTCCCCCTCCTCGCTGCTTCCCAGGCCAGGCTGGGTGACGCCGCTTTTCCCAGGGGTGTCCCCATTGTCCGGGAGGCTCCAACCCCCATAAAATTCCCTTTCCCCCCCGCGGGGATGGCAGCAGGTACCGGGGCCGCCCGCTCGCAGCCGCGCATTTGCTTCAGATTACAGGAAAAACAAAAGTTCTTTGAGTTCCCCCCCCTTCCCCTGCGCCCCCTCCTCGCCCCTCCCCGCCTGGGTCCGCTCTGTTCCCGGTGGGAGCGCAGGGAAGAGGGGGCGGGGGTGTCCCCTCACCCCTTTTATTTTTGGGGTGACCCCGAGGAGGGGGGGGGGGGGGGAGCCAGGCTGGAGCCCCTTCCCCGCATCCCCCGCGGGGCGGGATCGCCGCGGAGCATCCCCAATTCCCGCATCCTTGGGGTCGCCAGCGCCAAGGAAACCCCGCCCCGCACCCCATTCCCGGGGATAGAGACCCCCGACCCCCCCCACAATCACATCCCACGGGAATTCCCGTCACCACCCGGCGGGGACTCCTCCTCTCCCCCTCTCCCGTCCCCCCCCCCCCCCCCCAGGGCTGGGATCCCCCCTCCTCTGGAGCGGGGATCCCTTCCCGGGGCCCGGAGCCCCCCCCCGAGCCCGGGCGGGCCCCGCGCCCCCCCCGCAGCCGCCGCTCACTCCCGGCCCTACGGCCCCACCCGGTGGCGGCCGCGGGCACTGCAGGGGCGGCAGGTGGAGGTGGCCCTGTCCCCTCCCTGTCCCCTCCCTGTCCCCTCCCCGTCCCCTCCCCGTCCCCTCCCTGTCCCGCCCCCTCCTCCCCACTGGGTGTCCCTCCCTGGGCTCGGCCCCAGTCGCTTCTCCAAAGCATCTTCCCAAAAAACCTTCCCAAAGCAGCTTCCTGAATCTCTCACGCAGAATCTCCCCCATCCCGCAAAACCTTCCTGAAAAACATTCCTGAAAAACATTCCCAAAAAACATTCCCAAAAAACATTCCCAAAAAAAACATTCCCAAAAAAACATTCCCAAAGCAGCTTCCTGAATCTCTCACATCCCGCAAAATCTCCCCATCCCGCAAAACCTTCCTGAAAAACCTTCCCAAAAAACATTCCCAAAAATTTTTCCCAAAAAACATTTCCAAAAAACATTCCCAAAAAACATTTCCAAAAAACATTCCCAAAAAACATTCCCAAAGCTTCTTCCTGAATCTCTCACGCAAATCTCCCCATCCCGCAAAACCTTCCTGAAAAACATTCCCAATAAACATTCCCAAAAAACATTCCCAAAAAACATTCCCAAAAAACATTCCCAAAGCTTCTTCCTGAATCTCTCACACAAATCTCCCCATCCTGCAAAACCTTCCTGAAAAACATTCCTGAAAAACATTCCCAAAAAATTTTCCCAATAAACATTCCCAAAAAACATTCCCAAAGCAGCTTCCTGAATCTCTCACATCCCGCAAAATCTCCCCATCCCTCAAAACCTTCCTGAAAAACATTCCCAAAAAAATTCCTGAAAAATTTTCCCAAAAAACATTTCCAAAAAACATTCCCAATAAACATTCCCAAAGCAGCTTCCTGAATCTCTCACACAAATCTCCCCATCCCAAAGCACCCTCCTAAAAAACATTCCCAAAAAACATTCCCAATAAACCTTTCCAAAGCCTCTTCCTGAATCTCTCACGCAAATCTCCCCATCCCGCAAAACCTTCCTGAAAAACATTCCCAAAAAATCTTCTAAAAGCAGTTTCCTGGATCTCTCACGCAAATCTCCCCATCCCAAAGCACCTTCCTGAAAAACATTCCCAAAAAACCTTCCCCAAATACTTTTTCAGAGTCCCCTCCCGTAGCGTCTTCCCAAAATATTTGCCCCAAGTGGCTCCCAACTCCCCTTCCCTAGAGAGCTTCCCAAAACACCCTCCCAAAGCATCTTCCTGAAGCCCCTTCCCAAAATATCTTCCCAAAATTCTTGCCCAAAGTGACTCCCAAAAGGATCTTCCCAAAGCACCTCACACTCTCCCAATGCCCCTTCCCAAAACACCATCCCAAAGCATCTTCCCAAAAACTGTTCCCAAAGATTCTTCCCAAAACACCTGCTCCAGGCACCTCACGCCTCCCCAAAAACCTTCCCAACGCTTCCTGCAGCCCCTCCCCAAAGAATTTCCCAAAAATCCCGCTCCAGGCGCCTCACTTGGGAATTGCCTTCCCAAAACTCCTTCCCAAAACGATCCCTGAGCCCTGGGGGTGGAAAACACCTCCTGGAATTCCCAGCAAGGAGGCTCTTCCCTCCTCCTTCCTTTTCCATGGGAAAAAATCCATCCCTGGGATGCTCTTGGCCTCCCCAAAGCAGCAGAATTCCTGTCCCGAAATCTTTCCAAGTGTGTGGAAAAGCCCTTCTGAGGAGCAGGGAAAGGGGCAGGAATGAGCCACTGGCATGGAATTCCACGAGAATTTTATGGAAATGTCTAATATTTCTTTTCCTACTACCAGAAATTCAAGGAGAAAGTGGGAAAGCCTAAAAAAAAAAAAGAATATTTGTGGGGTTAAAAGGGTTTCTCTTGGAGCACATTCCCACCCTCTGGATGTAAATCCAGGCTTTTCCAGAGATGCAGCCGTGGCATTCCCAACTTTTCCTGGAGCCTGGGGAATTTTATCATCCCCAAACAAAGCCAAGGGGCCGTGAAATCGCAAATGGGGTGGGGAAAGCACCGGGGGAGCAACAATTCCGGAGGGGAGAGGGGAGATGGCACCGCCGGATTTCCCATGGGGAATGGGAATGCCGGGATCTCATCCCCCCAGGATGGGTTTGGGGCTGAACCACTCCCAAATCCCGGGGTTCAATCCCGCTTTTCCCATGGGGTTGGACCCTGGAGTCCAATTTTGCGACACAAACGAGACCCTGAATTCCTACCTTGGGGAAAACCAGGGAATTTCGGTGCCAGGAGGGAACAACCGTCCTGGAGGAAAAGCTCCCTCCAGCATCTCCCTCTGCCTGGGCCATAAAGCGCCAAAATTCCCTTTTTTCCCAAATTTCCTGGGATTTCCCCTGCCAGGAGTGGGCAATGCTCTCCCTGCAGCTCCTGAAAATCCCGGTGCTGTTCAATTCCAGCTGGAGAGAGCAGCAGAGAGTCCTGGAGGTTGCACCGGGAGCAGCATTCCCGGGATATCCTCATTCCCAGGGAACTTGGGGAAGCTCTGCCTTGCCAGGTCATCCCAAAAGAGGTGCTGGAGTCTCTCCCTGCACACAAAACCTCCCGGTGGGAATTTCCCTTCCCTGTTTTCCGCTCCCTGGCACAGGCAGCTGCACCCTCTCGGCCGCACGGAGAGATTGGATTCCCCGAGAAAATTCCAGAGGCTCTTCCAGGTAATATTCCCTTTTAATTCCTTTTTTTTTTTTTTTTTTCCCAAAATCCCTTCTAAAATCATCATTTATTTTTTTGCCTCTCTGAGGCTTCCTCACATCCTTTCCCTTTTTTTTTTTTTCCCACACCCCAATTCCTCCTTTCCTTATCCAGGCAAAACATTCCCAAAGGGGAAACTGGGAAAAACTTGGAAGGCAGAGGTGGAATTTGCAATTTTGGTGTCTCACCCCATGACTTTTTTTTTTTTACCTCATCCCATATGTCATTTCAAAAACATAATTTAAAAACACCCCAATTCATCCAAATATCTTTAATTTCCCAGCCGGGATTTCCTGGTAAATGATCCATTAGGAATGTTGATCCTGTTTTTTCGCTTTGACTGTGGTGTTTATTTCCATTAATTAATATTAATTAACAGCTTCAGAGCTGATTTAACAATAGGGATGCACCACAAGCTCCTTTCCCGCTCTCATCCACCTGCAGAGGTGAAGCTCAGGAGGGCAGAATCCAGGGAATTTTACATTCCAGGGGAATCCCAGCTCCAGCCCCTTTGGATTTGAACCACTGCCCCTTCCAGGCTGATAATGAGGAGCAGGGAAAACCCAGCCCAACCCTGACATGAAACTCAGGGAATTCCAGATTGGAAGTGACCTTAAATATCCCATTCCCACCCCGTGCCCTGGGCAGGGACAACTTCCACAATCCCAGGGATGTAAATCCAAAAATATTTCATTTTTTAACTCATCCTCTAATTTTATTGAATTTTTGCTCCCAAATCTCCAACTGGATTTTTTTTTTTTCATCCATCCAAACCCTCACCTTGGAATTTTTGCACCCAAACTTTCAACCCGATTTTTTATTGCAGCCAAACTCCCAGCTGGAATTTTTTTTCACCCAAAATTCCCACTGGAATTCTTTGCAGCCAAATTCCAACTTCTTCCCCTTACCCCCCCACCAAAACTTCCCTATCAATTTTTGCTCCTTCCTCAATTTTGCTCTTTTCCCCCCCAAAACTCTGCTGGGGTTTCAGGAGCCGCTTCTCCCGCTGGAAGCGGAATTCCACCACTTCCCACAGCTGGGAATAGGCCCTCGTTCCTGGTTTGGGGCTTTGCTTCCTGAAATATTTTTCAAACCAGGCGCCTTTCCATCCCCGCACCGAAATTTGGGAATTGTCATCACCGCTTTTCCCACCCTCTGGATGAACAAACAACAACCACCCCCTTGGGAAATCCCGCGGGAAGCGCCGCGGATATTCCAGGATTTCGGGCGCAATCGGACGCGGCAGCATCCCAAACCCCAAAGCCCCATCTGGAAAAAATCCCTGGGAAGAAAATCCGGGTTATTTTCGCCACTCACCCAACCTCCAAGTCCAAGTTGGCCCCGGCGGCCGCTTCCCACTCCCGGGAAAACCCGGAGCGTTTTATAGCGTGGGAGCCGTGGTGGTCCCCGCCCACAGGGGGGAAAGTGCCGCTGGAAAATGAGGATTCCCAAGGATTTAGGGATGATGACAATGTCAAGCTTCCCTCCCCGAGACTCCGGCCTTGGCTCCATCACCCCGCTCCCAAAATCCCGTTTTTTAAATCCCAAAGGCTCCAAGAGATTCTTCAATAGGGGCTCCCCCACTTTTACCCCTCCTGGGGGTTTTCCTTCCTTTTCCCTTTTTTTTCCCCCTCTTCTTTTCCTTCTTTTTTTCCCCCCTCTTCTTTTCCTTTTTTATAAAATTATTTTCCCCTTTCCCCTCCCTAATTTTTGTCCCTTCTTTTCTTTATTCTTCTTTATCCTTTTTTTTTCTTTCTTCTTTTCCCCCCTCATTTTGTCCTTTCTTTTCCTCCTTCTTTTTCGCCTTTATCTATTTTTCTTTTTTCCTTATTTCCCTTCCTTTTCCCCTTCATTTTCTCCCTTCTTTTTATTCTTCTTTTTCTCCCTCATCACCTTTTTTCTTATTTCCCCCTCATTTATCCCTTTTCATCTTTATCTTCTTTTTCCCCTTCATTATTTGATCATTTCCCCCTACTTTCTTCTCCTTCCCCCCCCTCATTTTTCTTCTTTTCCCCCCTATTTTCACTCATTTTTCCCACTCTATTTTTCCCTTTTCCCCCTCTTATTTTTTCCCTTTCCCCCCTCTTACTTTCCCCTTTTGCCCTCTTATTTTTCCCCCCTTTTCCCCTTCTCCCACCCTTTTTTTTTCTCCTTTTTTTTTGCCCCCTTTTTCTCCTCTTTTTTTATTTTTTTTTTTTCTGAAAAGCGTCCGAAACCCAAATGTTTCTGCCCGGAGTTTATCAAATTACATTTGGGGACAAAGAGCTAAAGTGCATTTTCTTGAGGGCTTTGACAATTGGGGGAGCCAGCAAGGAAATGAAAAGAATGACAGAAAACCAAAGGCTTTTGTCGGATGCAGATCGGGAAAAGCCGCCCTTGGGGGGGCCCTTTCTTTCTCTTTTCCTTGGATTTCCTTCCCACTTTCTTTTCCCAGGTGTTAAACTCGGGGCTGTGGGGAAAAGCACGGAAAATCCCTTTGGATTGTGGGGGTGGGGGGTCGGAATGACTAAATTCAGGTTTTTTCCTGGGTTTTTTTTTTTTTTTTCTTTTTCCTTTTTTTTTTCTTTTTTTTTTTTTTTTTTAACAAAATGCCAGCGTTTCAAAAGAAAATGAAGCCCCTTTGGAAATGTGAAGCTCCGAGATAATGACCGGATCGCTCCAGGACTGGATGGGAACAGGTGATGCTTTTTTCCTTCCTTTCTTGTTCCCATCTGTCCTTTGTTCCATAGGAGACCGAGGAGAGACAGAAACGAGATCATTTTGATATTCCCCCTTTTTGTGCATCCGCCTTTTCCCGAGGAGCGCGGACGCGCCTTGGGCGCGCTCCAGGCGCCGCCAGAGGGGGGATGCGGCAAAGCCGCGGAAAAACCCCACCAAAACCCCATTAAAATCCCACCAAAACCCCGCCAAAACCCCATTAAAATCCCACCAAAACCCCATTAAAATCCCACCAAAACCCCACCAAAACCCCATTAAAATCCCACCAAAACCCCGCCAAAACCCCATTAAAATCCCACCAAAACCCCATTAAAATCCCACCAAAACCCCACCAAAACCCCATTAAAATCCCACCAAAACCCCACCAAAACCCCATTAAAACCCCACCAAAACCCCATTAAAATCCCACCAAAACCCCATTAAAATCCCACCAAAACCCCATTAAAATCCCACCAAAACCCCACCAAAACCCCATTAAAATCCCACCAAAACCCCGCCAAAACCCCATTAAAATCCCACCAAAACCCCACCAAAACCCCATTAAAATCCCACCAAAACCCCACCAAAACCCCAAAACTCAACTTTTGATCTCTTACAAATCCAAAAGCGGCCGGGCTGGGGCTGCCCCGACCCCAACTCCGGATGGGCCCTCGGGAAGATGCTCCAAGGACAACCCAACCCAAATCCAAAGAAATCCCTCTAAAAAATGGGATTTTCCTGCTGGGTTTCAGTGGAATTTTACTCCGGGGGGGTTTAATTCCGGTTTGGGGCTTCACGATAAATGGAGCCCAACCCGATTTATCCCCATTCCCAATCCCTTTTCCTGCAACTTGTGGCTGCTCTCAGCCTCTTTCCTCCCCAAATTCCTTCAATTCCTCCTCCAAACCCAATCCCAAGGCAACAACCCCCTCGGAGCATCCCAAATCCCAAATTCCCGGCAGAAATCCCCATGGGGGCTGCACAGGGAAAGTTTTGAGCTTCTGTTCCCTTTTTTTTTTTTCCCAAATAGGAGAATTTGGCAGGATTTTCCCTCACTTCTGGGTTGGATGAGCAGTGATGGAACTGGGAATATTTTCTGCAAATAATCCCAGGTATCCAGAGTTTTTCCTTAAGGTCTCTTAGTTTGGAAGTCTCCTCAGGAAGAAGAGATAATTTTCCTGAGTATCCCCTTTAAAAAAAAAAAAAAAATAATTATTTATTTAGTTCAGATCATTTATTTTATCTCCCTTTCTATGCCAAACATTCCCCAAAAAAAATCTCCTTTAAATCCCAACCTGCCAACCACTGCCTGGGATTTATCCTGGTTTTATAAACATTTTTCCTTTTTTTTTTTTTTTAAATCTGCTACCAGCAAATCATCCTCCCAAATTTCAGCCCTTTTTCCCAACCCATCCAGCTTTTCCCTGGCCTGGATCTCTCGACAAACCCCCAAAAAATGTGGGATGTGAGGTGTTTGTGCATCCTTGCGAGATTCCAGCCTCTACTCTTCTCCAGGCCGTGGAGAAAATTCCAAAGGAAAATAAATCCTAGGGAACTTTCTCCCTTCATCCCAACACAGAATTCCAGGGAATGCAAGATGGGGAAATCCATGGGTAAAATATCCGTGGATATTTTTAAAAATGGGATTTTGGACTTGTGGTTAAAACGTTATTTATATCCCAAATATTTGAATATAAAAACTGGATAAGGAGGCAAATCCAAGGACCCACAGAATGGGAATATCCCAATGTTTGCTCTCTCCAAATCCAGGATTTCCTTCCTGAGAAAAGGATTAGGATTTATCCCGTTATCCTGAATTTCCCTCTTTTTCCCTGTGCCGGAGATTCCCTGCTCCCTTCCCTCTTCCCAACTCAAAATCCTTGGAAAAACAGGTTTTAAATCTTAGAGCATTTGTGGAGCAGGGATTCAAGGGTGAGCCTGTTTCACCTGCCCATGGATCTGCTCTTATCCCTGAATCCCAACAGTTTTCCTTGCTGAACACATTTGGAAAACAGGGAAAAGGGAGGAGGAAAGAAAGGAGAGGAGCCAAGCCCCAAATGCCAGCCTCATCCAGAGGAAATTCCAGGTGGGATTTGCGGCCAAAGCGAAGGGCTCGGTGCCCTTGGACACCAGCCCAGGGCTCCTCATTCCTCAAGAACTCCCGAAATTCCACTTTTCCCTTCGGGATCTTTTAAAATTCCCTTTTTTTTTTTGGCTCAAACGGCCAAAATTTTAAGCCCATCCTAGGTGAGGGACCCCCCATCCACCCCACAGACCAAGGAGCCTTAAAAACAGGGAAAAACCCCTGGAATGAGGCCCTGGAGCAAGGATGTCACCCTGAGGACAAGAGGTGGCCCAGAAAAGTGGGATTGGGAAGGGATGGGAGCCTGTTCCCCGTGGAATAAGTGGGATTTTTATCAAAGCAGGAAGGGATTTTCTTTTCCATTCCCAGAAAAAGTGAGGGAAGTTTGTGAGTGAGGAAGGGATTGGGGAAGAGGAAGCAAAGAGTTTTCTGGATCAAATTTTTCCTGGTTTGGGGAAGTTTGGGGAAGTTTGGGGAAGTTTGGGGGAGTTTTCCACTTCCCTTAAGGATGTGGAATGAAGCTGAAAGCACCATGGCTCCGTTCCTTCCCGAAATCCTTCATCCCCTTTCCAACGGAACCACTCTGGATCTTCCAAACCGCTGATGGGGCCTCGTGGTTCCAAGGAAACACAACGGCCCCATGGAAATCCATGGAATAAATCGGGATATCATGGCTCCGAGTGTTTCTCCACACCCCGAAACACACAGGAAAGGTTTCTCCAGGTCATCCTCAGGATCACCAAATTCCCTGGAATTTGGTAATCCTAAATTCCTCTCACAGAGTTTAATTTTCCTTTCAGGAAACCTCACAGAAACTTCCCTTCCTTTTTGGAAAACTCAGAAATTTCCATTCTTTTTAGGAAAACTCACAGAAACTTCCCTTCTTTTAAAGAAAAATCACAGAAACTTCATTTCTTTTTTGGAAAATTTCCTTGAAATCAAAATTGATCCATGCTCCCAGTTAAAACTCAGGGAAATAAATTCGTATTTAGTTTGAGCCATTTTCAGGATTTCTACAAGGCAAAACCCATTTTCCTGCATGGGATATCCCAGACTGAGGATGGGAAGAGGAACCAGGAGATTTTTAGGAGAAAAACCCTGTTTTCCTGCATGGAATATCCTGGATTGAGGACAGGAAGGGAAACCAGGAGTTTGTCTAGGAGGCAAACCCCATTTTCCTGCAAGGAATATCCCAGATTGAGGACGGGAAGGGAAATTAGGATTTTAAGGAATAAGTGGGGCGCTGGTGTGGGATAACCGAGGGTGTTGCCCCCTTTAAACATCCTCAACCTGAATAAATCCCCAAATGAGCCTCAGACATTCCAGATGAGGAGCTCTCAGGACGAATCCTTCGCCCAGAGATTTCCAGGGATCCGGGATGTGGGCAGGAAGTTGTTAACATTTGGGAATGAGGAGGTACCCGCTCCTCCGAGCTCATTTGCATTCATTAAGAGCCCGAGGTGATTAGCAGAGCCCTCCCCCCTCACCTGCCCCGAAAGGTCCCTCTCTCCGCTGGAGCTCCAGGATCGAGGCCGATCGGGTGACAGAGCAAAGAATTCGCTCTGAAAGAAGATTCATCCCCAGGGTCCGGCGCGGAGGCCTCGGAAGAGGCGGCTCCGCGCGGATTTGGGAGGCTCCGCTGCACCGGGACGTGTCCAGGTTCTCCCAGTTCCTGCTGCTGCCCATGGAGCGGGAGATGGGGATGATTCCCAGGATGATCGGGAATTTTATCCCCCCTGTTGTGTCCTTTTTGCCTTGGCGTGGGAGACGGGGTTTCGATGTTGCCTTGAATTGAGTGTCTGCTCCCCGAGGCCATTCCTGTCACTGTGAGGCTGTTCCCAACTCCATGAGGCCATTCCTGTGACCCTGAGGCCATTCCTAACTCCTTCAGGCCATCCCGGTCTCCCTGAGGCCATTCCCATCACTGTGAGGCTGTTCCCAACTCCATGAGGCCATCCCTGTGTCCCTGAGGCCATCCCCATTTCCTTGAGGCCATCCCCGTCTCCTCGAGGCCATCCCCGTCTCCCTGAGGCCACTCCCGTCTCCCTGAGGCCACTCCCATTTCCCCGAGGCCATCCCCATCTCCCTGAGGTCATCCCCATCTCCCTGAGGCCATTCCTGTCTCCTTGAGGCCATTTCCGTCTCCCCGAGGCCATCCCCATTTCCTTGAGGCCATCCCTGTCTCCCTGAGGCCATTCCCATCTTCCCGAGGCCATCCCCATTTCCCCGAGGCCATCCCCATCTCCCTGAGGCCATCCCCATCTCCCTGAGGCCATCCCCATCTCCTTGAGGCCATCCCCGTCTCCCCGAGGCCATCCCCATTTCCCCGAGGCCATTCCCATCTCCCCGAGGCCATCCCTGTCTCCCCGAGGCCATCCCCATTTCCTTGAGGCCATCCCCGTCTCCCTAAGGCCATTCCCATCTTCCCGAGGCCATTCCCATTTCCTTGAGGCCATCCCTGTCTCCCCGAGGCCATCCCCATTTCCTTGAGGCCATCCCCGTCTCCCTGAGGCCATCCCCATTTCCTTGAGGCCATCCCCGTCTCCCTGAGGCCATCCCCGTCTCCCCAAGGCCATCCCCATCTCCCTGAGGCCATCCCCATTTCCTTGAGGCCATCCCGTCTCCCCAAGGCCATTCCCATCTTCCCGAGGCCATTCCCATTTCCTTGAGGCCATCCCGTCTCCCCAAGGCCATTCCCATCTTCCCGAGGCCATTCCCATCTCCCTGAGGCCATCCCCATTTCCTTGAGGTCATTCCCATTTCCCCGAGGCCATTCCCATTTCCTTGAGGCCATCCCCGTCTCCCCGAGGCCATCCCCATCTCCCTGAGGCCATTCCCATCTCCCCGAGGCCATTCCCATTTCCTTGAGGCCATTCCCGTCTCCCCAAGGCCATCCCCATTTCCTTGAGGCCATTCCCGTCTCCCCAAGGCCATTCCCATTTCCTTGAGGCCATTCCCGTCTCCCCAAGGCCATTCCCGTCTCCCCAAGGCCATTCCCATTTCCTTGAGGCCATCCCCGTCTCCCCAAGGCCATCCCCATCTCCCCCAGAGCCTCCAGGATGGCCGAGATGCTTTCCCAGATCCGGGATCAGGGATGGGAATTGCCGCCGGCGCTCCCTGCTCGGGCTCAGCGCCGGGATACTCACAAAGCACCACAGCCCAGTGACGGGGGATTTAAAACCAGATCCTGATCCCCAATTTCCCGATCCCAACATGGGTGTGGGAACCAAGGATGGACCCACGGACACTTCATCCCCTGGGATGAAGCTGGGAATTGCCACCAGCGCTCCCCGCTCGGGCTCAGCGCCGGGATACTCACAAAGCCCAGAGACGAAGGGCCGGCACTCCCAAGGATGGGCTGGCACTTCCAGGGATGGATCCCAATGCTCCGAGCTGCCGTAAAATCCCCGGGATGTCCCTGTCCCGCTCCATTGTCCACCTCTGGCACGAGACGGTTCTCATTAAGGCCCGCAATTGATCTCCTGGCTTTGAAGGAAACAAGAAAGGAGGAACAAATCCAACGGGATCCTCCTTCCTCTGGCCCAGGGGGACAAATCTGGCTTTAATTTCTTTTCCTTTTGTCGTTCCAGTCAGGATTTCACTTTAACGACGCTGCCATCCCCATCCCTCTTCTTCTGCTCCTGGAGAAACGGGGAAGTCTCCCCTCTGCTTTCCATGTTCCCTCCCTTTGTTCTCCACGCTTGATTTATGAAAGGACTTTCCCCTCCCCAAATCCTTCGTTTTGGGAGTCAAGGACCCCCAAAATCGGTGGTTCCCACCCCGGAGTTCAGAAGAGCCACGCTGGGACTCGCTCAGATGTTCCTGACTGGCTCTAAATATTCCAGCTCCGCTGGGAAGGTGCCGGAGGGCCACACCTTTGGAGCCATCCTTCGGGAAGGAACTGCGGATTGACGCTCCGGGATGGTTTTGATTCCAGTTCTTCCTGGAGAAAATCCACTCCAGCCCAGGAATAATTCGCACCCAAACAGGTAGGGAGAGGGATCCAGCGGGACCGATTTCTCCAGGAATGATTAAATCCTGCATGGAAGCCCTGTGGAAAAGCGGGCAGAGATGACAGAAGTCACCTCCTTTCCCTGACCTCGCTGGCACAAATCCTGGTGGTGCCCACGGAGAAGCTGCTCCGAGGGAACGTGATGATGACACCTGGAAAAAAAAAAAAAAGGCAAGGATTTAGGGATTAAGGTGGGAAAAGGCATGGAGCATAATGGTCTTTTAATCAGCAAAGAGACCAAACTCGAGGTCTTTTAAGCTGAAAATGTTTTTTTTTTATTTTTTCACTTGGCACAGGCATCAAAAAGTTATTAAAAGGGCCTGGTTAAATATCTCATTAATGAAGATGAACGAGGCCCCAGATTTGTTTTCAAGCACTTCAAAGTCATTTTTTTTCTGACCTCCCAAAGTGTGAGTGTGTAGGGGGATCTCAGTGCCTTCAAATGTTCCTTTTTTCTGGAATTTTACAGCAGCTTTAACCGATTTCAGTGCTGGAGCTGCTGCTGCTCACCCTGGGAGGGAGAGCTCGGGCTGGGACATGAGGAAAATCCGTTTGGTGGTGCAGGAACATCCCAGGGATCTGAGGAGCTGCTCTGCACATCCCAACGCTCCATCCCATGGGAGAGGGATTGAGCTGGGATTGAGCCGGCTCCTTCCTGCTGGGAGCAGCTGGGAGAGCCTGGGAAGGAGCAGCTCTGGGGGATGAGGGATCTCAGCCCCCTAAAATCCCAGCTGGTCCTTCCTCACATGGAAAACTGGGAAGGAGGCAGGTTATCCCACCATTCCATGATCCAGGCATTCCAGTCTGGGACAGACTTGCCATGGAATCACGGAATGGTTTGGGTGGGAAGGGATCTTAAAGCCCTGCCATGGGCTCCCACTGTCCCAGGGTGCCTTGGGCACTGCCAGGGATCCAGGGGCAGCCACAGCAAATCTGGGAATTCCAGCCCAGCCCCTCCCCACCCTCCCAGCCAGGAATTCCTTCAAAAGATCCCAGCCCAATCTCCCCTTTCCCAGTGGGAGCCATTCCCTGGCTCCTGTCCTTCTGTCCCTTGTCCCCAGTCCCTCTCCAGCTCTCCTGGAGCCCCTCCAGGCCCTGCAAGGGGCTCTGAGCTCTGCCTGGAGCCTTCCCTTCTCCAGGGGAACATTCCCAGCTCTCCCAGAGCAGAGGGGCTCCAGAATCCTGGAATGGTTTGGGTGGGAAGGGAATGTAAGGACTATCCCATTTCCATCCCTTTCCATGGGCAGGGACACCTCCCACTGCCCCAGGCTGCTCCAAGCCCCAGTGTCCAGCCTGGCCTTGGGCACTTCCAGGGATCGAGGGGCAGCCACAGCAAATCTGGGAATTCCAGCCCAGCCCCTCCCCGCCCTGCCAGGGAAGAATTCCTCCCCAAATCCAATCTAAATCTCCCCAGTTCCAGTTTAAAGCCATCACTCCTTGTCCTGGGACCAGGTCGAAGGGGGCGAGCTCCGAGCTCTCATTAACGGGGCCAAACCCTCGGGCCGCCCCACAAATCCCCAACCCCAAACCAAAAGAATCCCAAGCCCCAGGTACAAAATACCCCAGAGCCTCGAGCCTAAATAAAAAAAAAAAATCCCAGAGTCCCGAGCCCCAAAATAAAAACCATCCCAGCTCCTGCCAAGGCCGGGGATGGGAGGAGCCCGGTCCCAGATGGGTTTTTGATACACAGCCCCAGAGAAGCTCCTCGGTGCCTCGTTTGAAGAAGGATGGCGTTAAAATCACCCTCCCCATTACCCGACACTAATGGGGCTCAGTGCATTATTCCTATCAAAGTGCAATTTGCATTTACAAAGGGATCCCGGGAAGTGATGGATGGGGAAGGAATGGAGAAAGCCTTGTAAAGCCTTGGAGCGTGCTCACGGTGGAGGAACTTCCCGGCACCAGGCGCTTTTCCCTGCACCTTCCCCTCCACCCCAGCCCATGACGTCGGCTGGAATGAACATTCCGGCCCTCGCCTTTCACCCCACAGCCCATCAATAAAAGCTGGAAGAGCTGGAGGAGTGGGAATACTCATTTATCTTCATTAGGACTCTGGCCAGCTCCTCTGATCACCACGTCGGCGTCGCCGGGGAGAGAAAAAGCTACTGTTCCTTTTTCCCTGGATTCCCGGCCCACACACCCGAGCAGAGCGCTGGGATCCAGCTCAGCACCTGCCCGGGGTGGAGGGAAAATGGGATTTTGGGGGGGATTTCCCTTCCCTCTGCTCCTTCACGGAAGCAGAGCTCCGGGAGAGCAGTGGGGAGAGACAAGGAAGAAACAAATGAATGCCAGGAGATCCCATCAGGGAGGGAGATGAAAGAGGAGGAGCCCTGTCAGACAGGCAGAAGGTGGAATGGGAGACTTGGGAATGATCCTGGGCAGGGCCAGGAGCTGGACTCGATGATCCCTGGGGTCCCTTCCCACTCAGCACATCCCGTGATTCCGTGATCTGTGGCTCAAGGATCTTAAAGGGATGAAAGAAGCTCAGCCCCCATCCCAAATCCCCACATTCCCAACTTGCACTGCCTGTTTAGAGGTCCCATTCTGGATAAGGGGGATAATTTTGGGAAAGGCACTTCATCCTCCCTTCCCTTCCCGAGGTTTCCTCCCAGGGACACGCGGAAAGTCCCCTCAAATCCCCTCCAAACCTCGCTGGGATGCTGAGGGACAGATCCAGCTGCTGCTGTCCTCAGGGACGTCCCACATCCTCCCTGGACACCGTCCTGCTTCTTCCCATGAAGGACATTCCTGGGAGATGCTCCTGGGGTCATGGAACGACCAGAGGTTCCAAATTCCTTCCGAAAACCATCGGCAGCTCCCGGAAAATCCTCCCCATGCCTATCTGGAGGAGTTCTCTTGGCATCTAAGTGACGTCACCTGGAAGGGGACAACATCTTTGAGGAATCCCAACGGAAAAGTGACACTGGGGCCCCGCTGCTGCCGGGGTGGGGGGTCCATCCCACCCGTGTGGATCCATAAACGGGGCATCTGCTCCGGGATGGCTCTTTGGGATTCCCTGGAACTCTCGGAGATGGAGGCATCTCCTCCCGAGACCGAGGGCTCAGAGGAGCAGGAGCCATCCTCCCATGGAAGTGACCGTGACTTGGGATGGGATGGATCTCCTGGAAGTTCCTCAGGGTAGGACGGATCTCCTGGAAGCGCCTCGGGATGGGACGGATCTCCTGGAAGTTCCCTGAGATGGGACGGACCTCCTGGAAGCACCTCAGGATGGGACGGACCTCCTGGAAGTGCCTCGGGATGGGAACGGATCTCCTGGAAGTTCCTCGGGATAGGACGGACCTCCTGGAAGTGCCTCGGGATGGGACGGATCTCCTGGAAGTTTCTCGGGATAGGACGGATCTCCTGGAAGTGCCTCGGGATGGGACGGATCTCCTGGAAGTTCCTCAAGATGGGATGGGACAGATCTCTTGGAAGTTCCTCGGGATGGGACGGATCTCCTGGAAGTTCCTCAGGATGGGACGGATCTCCTGGAAGTGCCTCGAGATGGGACGGATCTCCTGGAAGTTCCTCGTGGCCTGGCACAGCCCAAATCCATGGCAGAAGGAAAGATAAGGAAGGATGAACTTGGCTGATCCACTCTGGGCTTGGAAAAGGGAGCGGAGACTGGAAAAATCCCTGGCTGAGCCAGGACATTCACTGGGAGGACACCAAGATTCCCAAACATTTCTCCTGGCTGGACACAGACATTTCACCTGTCCCAAATTCCTCGGTCTCCTCACCCCGACTTGGCCACCCAAGATCTCCCAGGTGGGAGAGTCACCGCTTATCTTCCATCCCTGGGAAGATTCCAGGGATCTAAAGCTGCGCGGGATGAATCCCTCACCCACAATTAGAGGAGGAAGCAGGATTTGGGGTCCTCAGAGCAGCAGCTTCCCAAGAAAGAGGGAATTGGGTGTTATTTCTTCTCATCGTACCTTTGGGATCATTTTTCTCCGATGTTTTTTCCCCCTTGGTTTCCTTTTGGCACCCTCAGCCACACTCCAGGCTCCAGCCCCAGCTGAGGTGACAGAAGTGTGGAGCCAGGGGTGACCCCTCAGCCCTGTCCCCAGCAGCAAATCCCCCCTGGAGAGGAGCAAACGAATCCAGCAGGGAATTCTGGCACTAAAAATGATGGATTGGGAGCAGTGCTGCTCTCCCAGCGTTTTACAGGCTGCTCCCACAGGAGTTATTGCCTGGATTTTCCCTGGTTTATGGGATTAACAACCTCATCAGCTCTGCCCTTCCCACCCCTCCTGGTGCCTGGCAAGGACCTTTTTTTTGTCTAATTACCCAAACGACATCGTTAAGTCTCACTCAGCCATCCTTGGCCGGATCTGGGCTCCGCTCTGGACTCACAAAAGTCCCCAGACCTGAAAATGTCCAAATCGCAGCAAAAAGTCCTTCCTGTAGCTAAAGCCTCACCTCAGGACCTGAGAAATGGGAGAGAACAAACAAAAGAAACCCCAAAAAACTCCTTTTTCTCTCACCTGCCCTGGCGATCGGAGCTGCAGAAGGTCCTGCAGGGCACACGAGGACCCCACACGGTTTTCATGGGCTGGAGCTGGGTCTGGGAGGTTTGGGCTGGATTTCAGGGAAAGGCTCCTCATCCAGAGGGTGCTGGGCACTGCCCAGGCTCCCCAGGGAATGGGAATTCCAGAGCTGCAGGAGCGTTAGGACAGCGCTGCCAGGGGTGCCCAGGGTGGGGTTTTGGGGTGCCGGTGCAGGGAAAGGGTTTGGATGGATGATCCCTGGGGATCCCTCCCAGCTCGGGGTATTCCGCAGCTCTGGGATTGATGGAAACGAGGAGTTTTGTGCCTGTGCCGGACACGAGGAAGGAGGGATGGACGACGGGCAGGGACACAAGGCTGGGGAGAGGTTCCACCCCACCACTCAGTGGTGGGATCACAGAACCCTTTGGGTGGAAACATCTCCAGATCATCGAGGCCAACCACGGCCCCAGCACTGCCAAGGCAAATCCCATTATCCTGCATGGGGCATCCCAGACTGAGGATGGGAAGAGGAACCAGGAGATTTTTAGGAGAAAATCCCCATTTTCCTGCATGGGGCATCCCAGATTGAGGATGGGAAGGGAAACCAGGAGTTTTTCTAGGAAGCAAGTCCCATTATCCTGCATGGGGTATCCCAGACTGAGGATGGGAAGAGGAACCAGGAGATTTTTAGGAGAAAATCCCCATTTTCCTGCATGGGGTATCCTGGAATGAGGAAGGGAAACCAGGAGTTTTTCTAGGAGGCAAATCCCATTATCCTACATGGGGTATCCCAGACTGAGGATGGGAAGAGGAACCAGGAGATTTTTAGGAGAAAATCCCCATTTTCCTGCATGGAATATCCTGGACTGAGGACGGGAAGGGAGACCAGGAGTTTTTCTAGGAGGCAAACCCCATTTTCCTGCAAGGAATATCCCAGACTGAGGATATTCCCCGCATCCCCCGGGGGCCTCGCTGCTGCTCCCTTCCCCAGGGTTTGCTCCTTCCCCTTCCCTGTTTGCCCATGGAGGAGCCTGTTTGAACAGGGAATTTGCTTTGCTGACCGCACAAAGAGCTGGGAGCAGCTCCCTGACCACGAGTGACCTTCAGCCCACGGGGGCCACCCCAGCAGCGTCCCACACCTGGGCTCAGCACCGCTCCCGGCCGTGGGAACCACGGGACGTTGTCTCAGGTTGGACTCCAGCAGGAATTTCCTCATGGAAAGGGCGCTCCGGAAGCGCCCAGGGAGGTTTGGAGTGCCTGGAGGTGTCCAAGGAATTCCTGGCGCTCTGCCGAGGTGGGGATGGGGCACAGCTTGGGCTGGATGATCCTGGAAGGCTTTTCCAACCTCAGCAATCCCGGGATTGTCCATGACTGTAAGAACTCAGCACCTCCTGGAGAATTCCATCCTCCTGGAACAACAGCTGGGGGTCAGGTGGGCTCCCAGGTCAGCGAGGTGCCCGAATTTCGCCTCCATGTTTAGGTGGGAAAATCTGGGAGCTGAATCCTGGCCAGAGCCCAGCTGGAATCCCCTCAGAGGGGACAGAAGGGGCCTCATTTTTGTCACTGAGCTGAGACTGGAGGGGCCTCCCGGCCGATCTCAGCCAGAGAGCCTCAGGTTTCACGAGAGGTGCAGGTGACTGCTCAGTTCCTGGCTTTGGGAAGGGAGAATTTCTGCTGGGGGACATCCAAGAGCAGAGGTGGGAATGAGAGCTGCTCCAAGAACTGTTCCCAGTTTTGGGAAGCAAAAATACAGAAAAGCCCAAAGGAGATATTTAAAGCCACTTGTTCATGGATTGGAATCCCGACTTCCCACCGGGCTCAGGCTGCCACCACCTCCTGGCCCCAAAACTGAGGGATCTGAGCCGGCTCCTGCCCGTGCTCAGCAGGCTCAGGATGCCTTTGGATGGATTTTGGAGGAGCTTCCGGCCCGTTCCCGACCTGTGCAAGGATCCCTGGGCAGGCCCTGCTCCAGCCCACTCCCCTCCTGTTGGGTGCCCAACCTTGGGGATGCTGCGGCCCCAACACCCCCAGCCCATCCTCCTCAATCCCAACCTCTCTGGACCCCATTCCAGCCAATTCCTGGTGGGCACAGAGAACATTCCAGAAGCCTGTGATGGATTTGGAAACGTTTTCCTCACCCAAACCATTGCAGACTTTCGGATCTTCCCTCCCTGGCCACCATTCCCACGCCCTTCTGGTCTCCCAGTAGCCCAACTCCACACCGGCTCCAGCACCACAGCCCAAAATTTGGGATCCCTGGCACCAAATAAACGGGATGATTGGAGCATTCCCAGCTCACACCTTCCTTATTCCATCATTTTTGGCGTTTCCCTCAGTATCGCCCCCAAACAAACACCCTCAGCTTTCCTTGGGAGGAATTTCCCCAGGAGGGTGGGGAGAGAGAGGCTGGAAAATAACATTTAGGAAGGATCCAAGCTGCTGGGTGTGTCTCAGGAAAGCCAGGATGTGCCTTAGTCACGGGCTTATCCATCTGGGAACGCGGGCAGGGTCAGCCCGGGGTCATGGATGTCCCACGTCACCTTCACCTGATTCCGAGTAGCGCCTTTGGAAGGGGAAACCACGCAAGGCTGTCCCCCAGACGACCGGGGAAAACAAATAAAATCCCAACAAACCCCAAAGCAGGGGAGGAATCCGTCCCCTCCCGCACCAGGGAACTTCCTGGTTGGAATTCCAGCATGCAAATCTCGCCCGCCCATCGCACTCCCGGGCAGACGGGGCGGATCAAAAGTGCCAAGGGAGCAGGAGGGCGCTGGGAGGGGAGGAGAGGTTGGGATAACGATGGAGGTTGGGATAACGATGGAGGTTGGGATAACGATGGAGGTTTTTCCACTGCCAGCTGACACAGGAACCGTGGGCTGACAGTTTTGGGAAGGAATCAGTTTTCACGGAATGGTTTGTGCTGGGAGGAGCTCACAGACCATCCATGGGCACGGACACCTTCCCCTAGACCAGGCTGCTCCAAACTCTCCTTTCCCAGGTGGAAATCAGTGGGAAAAACGAGGGATTCTCCCTGTCTTTGCTCCAGGAATGGAGCCCCTCCCTGGTGACAATCCCAGCTGCTCCGGGCACAGCCTTAATCAGCAAAAAGGAGCATTCTGGAAATAAAAAAAAATAAAAAAAAATTAAAAAAAAAAATGCAAATCAATATTTGCAATTAGAATTCATGACTCTCCCTTAGGAATTTGGGGCTGCACATTTGGAAGCGATCCAAGCTGGGAAGACCTGAGTTTGGGAAAGCTGAGCCTGGCTGGCCATGGCACATCTTCTCTGGGATCACGGAAGAGTCTGGGATCCTCCTCCAGCCCCGAGGACACCTGGTGAGGCCAAACCTTCACCCACTGGATGACCTCCACAAAAACAGGGAGCCAAATCCATCCTGCCCCTCGGGAATGCTCCGGGCACAGTCCGGAGCCGTGCCCGAGAATCACCTGGGCAATAATTTAATAATTAAACCGTGAGGATAATTGGTGTCTGAACCCTGGAACTGCTTAATTTGCTGGGATAGACACAGCCCCGGGGCTTTTGCTCCAGCCCATCCCCAGGAAAGCATCCCAAGGCTGGGAATTATCCGAGCAGGTGTGAAACGGGGTCAGGGCTGAGGGTTTGGGCTGGGGAAATCTCGCCCCGCTAACCCCACAAGGCCAGCCCTGACACATTCCCTGCTCCGTGTCCAAGCCCGGGATGGGTTTCCAACGAAACCAGAGGAGGATGAGTCACGGAATTCGGGCTTGGGGTGGAAAGGACCTGAAAGATCTTCTCATCCCAAGCCTCCTTCCAGCACCTGGGAGCCAGACCCCAGCCAGATCCTATCGACCCCTGCGTGTCCCCGCAGGCCCCGGGCTGCTCCAGCCTCCTGCAGGCAGAGCTCCCAAACCTCTCCCGAGTCCAGGGAACACCGGAGCCGGGCGGGAAAGCTGCGACTCCGCCACTCCCGGGGTCTGGATGGGCGGGATCACACCCGGGGCTTTTCATTCCTGGGGATTTCCTGCCTGTGTTGGTGGCCACGGGGGAGTTTTGGTGCCGAAATGTCCGGGAGATGGCCTTGAAAGCCGTGTGTGCCCAGCGTTCCCTTAGGGATGAGCTGGAGCTGCCTCTTCCCAACTATGGAATCCTGGAATGGTTTGGATAGGAAGGGACCTTAAATCCCATCCCATTCCCACCCCTGCCATGGCAGAGACACCTCCCACTATCCCAGGTGCTCCAAGCGCTTCCAGCCTGGCTTTGGACACTTCCAGGGATGCTGGAGATGGATGAGGCGAGTCCAGGCCCTCGGAAACAAAAGGTTGGATGAGGCTTGGAGCAGCCTGGGATGGCGGAAGTTGTCCCTGCCACGGGGTTGGGATGAGTTGGGCTTTAAGGGCCCTTCCAACCCAACCCATTCCATAATTCCATGAAGAAAACAAAGGTGGATCTTTCAGCCCTGGCTGGCTGCAGCCACCCTTCCCCCTGGGAATCGCTGTGCTTCCCAAGCTCAGGCACCGGAGGGATCGCAGCCTGGGAATGCTGCCGGGATCCCTCCCGAGATGGACCTTCCCCATCAGCTGAGCCACGGGCGATCCAAAGGGATCCAAACTCCAGGGGCCCAGCTGGACAAGGGGTTTGGCCCCATCAAACAGCAAAATTCCCAACCAATCCCACCAAGGATTAATTCCCCACTGGGGTTTTACATCCTTCAAGTTATTGCCTTTTCATGGAAAGGAAGATTCCTCGGAGCAGGGAAGGGGATGGGGTTGGGCTTCATGGACACTCAGGGAATGCTCAGCTCAGGTTCTCAGGCTCTTGGATCATGCTCTGCCCCAAAATCACATTTTTTTTCCAACTTTTCCCTATGTCCTACCCTCAAAACAGATGGATTTAAGGGGATTTATTCCATACTTATCCCAGTCTGTTCCCAAAAAGAGGCACTGGAGGGGTTTCACAGCCCAGGCTGCAATGCTGGGGCCAGAAAAAAGGAAATTTCCACCTAGGAAATTCCAGCTGGGAATTTCTGCCTCCAACAGCCACAGTTCAAGTCCAGGAGCACTGAGGCAGCAGCTGCTCAGGCTCTTCCCACAAATTTCTGCTGTCTCCTATTCCAGTGGAGCCAAGGGCAGGAGAAGACCGGGATGAAGTTCTCTCACATCCCAATCCCTGGGAACCTCAGCCAGGATTTTCCTCTTCCCAGCCCAGGCAGGGATGTCAGATTCCCACCAAAAACGCTAATTTGGGTAATACACCTGAGGTTCCCATGATCACTCCCTATAAAGCGAATCCCTCTGCCCCAAAGCCCCCAAAGCTGCGTCCCAACAAGGAAAAACCCCGGATTCAGGCGGGCTGGGAATGCTGAGCAGCCATTCCTTGGCGGAGGGTTCATCCCTCAGAGTGGGCAATATTAAGGATATTCACCCAAAAGCCACCCTTCCCCCCTTTTCTGTGGGTTCCTTCTGCTCGGAATCACGATCCTGTGGAGAAGGGGAAGAGCCAGAGGCGGGAGAAGAGGGAAGACCTGTCCCGACAGGACAGCCAGGAGCAGGAGCACGCCTGGAGACCCAGCCACACACCGGGCCCTGCCTGGAAAACCCGCGGCTGGGGCTGGGAAGAGCCCGGTGGGGCCGAGGGAAAGGTCAGAGCCGAGGATCTGAGGAGGAGAGGAGCCAAAGGCTGCCCTCAGCCAGGGATTTTGGCACTAACACGCCCAGAGGAGAAGAAGGAAGGAAATTTCCACCTAGGAAATTCCAGCTGGGAATTTCCGCCTCCAGCAGCCGCAGCTCCAACCCAGGGGCGCCGAGTCAGCAGCTGCTCCCACAAATTCCTGCTGTCTCCCGTTCCTGTTTGTGGGGACGGAGCATCCCGCGCCCTGCACAGCCCCGGGGCCACCACATCGAGCCTAAAGAGAGGGAAAAGAGAATCCCGGGCTCACCCCGGGTGTCCCAGGACCTCCCCGCACCCGCCTGGCCCCTCGGGGATGGCTTTTCCAGGGCTGTGGCTGGGGGACAAACACGACCACGGGGGACAGCAAGTCCCCGGGGCCACCGGGCGAGGAGACGCGAGGTGCCACCGCTTCCCCGAGAACCCGCCGGGGAGCCGGGGAGAGGCTCGGTGCCTCCTCCGAGCCGCAGCCGACATCTGCAGCCGGTGGCTAATGAATACAAACGAGCGCCCCGTGCCCCGCCGGGGGGTCTTTAACACTTCACACGTCCCGGTGACAGTGAGCGATGGTCCCCGCAGGCAGCGCCCGCATCCCGGGGCGGCCCCGCCATCCCGGGAGATGAATGAGCGCCCGGCAGACGCGGCACCGCCGTCATTTGTCATCCGCCGCCTTCCTTTAACCTTTCGGGAGCAAATCCCATTTGGGCGCCACCAGCGCGGGCTCGGTACCTGCGCGGGCCCCGCTGGGTCAGGGAGGGGCGGCGGTGATCGATGCCTCCTCCCGGGATAATCGCATCCAGGGCCCGGCAGATATGGATGGGCTTCCCGCCTTTGATCCAATCATCCAATTAGTGCCCCACGGAATGCAATTAGCGCGGCTGGAGCCACGTGGGGCGCGGCGTGGGGCACGGAGCGGGGCATCCCTGTCTCCTGTCTTCCCACCTGGGATGCGCCGGGAAACACCGGGGAGGGAAGGAGGAAAGTCCTGTGTATCCCAGCCCTGATTTTTTTTCCCCCCATCACGCTCATTTTGGTGCCACCTGGCTGGACCATCCTCACCTCAGGGCATTGCCGTGACCCGGTTTCCCACCCCGGATGCGGCCGCTCCACCTCCCGTGCCCGCATTTCTCACCCTGCACGTCACGCTCCTGCTGGACCCCATCCAGCCCTCCCGGCCTTATCTCGCTCCTTATCTCGCATCTGCTCCTCTCCCTTCTCGCATTTATCGGCTCCCGCAGCCTCCTTCTGCCGGGTTCTGCGGGCAGGTGGTGACAGCTGGGGCTTATCAGCTTCCTGCTGCCACCTCTGCCCCGGGCTCCTCGCTCCTGGGAGCCCCGGCGCTCCTGGTCCAGCGGCCACCTGCCCATCCCTTCCATTGCAGGTGTTTTCGGAGCCGTGGCAGAAGAAATCGTGGAATTACAGAACGGTTTGGAAAGGAGCTTGAATCCCATCCCATTCCCACCCCATCCCATGGGCAGGGACACCTCCCGCTGTCCCAGGTGGATCCAAGCCCCAATTCCAGCCTGGCCTTGGGCACTGCCAGGGATCCAGGGGCAGCCACAGCAAATCTGGGAATTCCAGCCCAGCCCCTCCCCACCTTCCCAGGGAGGAATTTTTTTGATAGAAACCAATTAAAATCCCCCCAAATTTGGGCAAAACTTGGCTTCTGCTCAGGGCAATGAGGGAATGCTCATCCAGGGATTTTCTTCCCCTTGGATCCCCCATAAACCTGGGTGTTCCAGCAGCCAGGCGTCCAAAGGGGGTGTGGAATTTTATCCTTGATGGGATTTAGGGGTCAGGTTTTTTCCCCCAGGGATGCACAGAGCCAGACGAGGCATTAATGAAACAGTTAAATGCTGTATTTGTTTAATTGGAATTACACCAGGATAAATGTCCAACATGCTAATTTCTAACAGAATTGAACCTGTAAACCATGCAGTCCTTTCTCCAACCATTCCAGCTCTTTTTCCTCTTGGAATCAGTAGCTCTGCTAGCGAGTTTTAAGGAAAAAAAAAAAAAAAAAAAAAAAAACAAACCAACAACAAAATTCCCTTTAAAGTTAAACCTAATTTGCTAAATTTTCCCCTTATTGTGCAACGACTTGTGCAAAAAAAGCTGTTTTCACCACCTCGGTTCCCAAAATCAGCTCCTTCCACCCCAAAATCAACGGGAAAAGGCAACCCCGGCGGACAGGGAGGGATGGGACGTGGGATGGGAGTGTGGGGGGTTTTCCTGGCAAAACAGAATCTGAGGGATGAGCCAAGGCAGGGAGCAGCTTGGATAGGACAGGATTCCAGAGCTTCCCATGGAATTTTCGGGAAGCTGCAGGTGGGGATGGATCCCAGCTCTAGGAAAAGCTTCCCAAATCCAGCCCTGGGGGCAAGAGAGGGGCTGGAGATTGGAGCAGCAGCTTTGGGGGTGAAGCAAGCTCCCCCCTGAGCTCCCCCCCTCCATCCTGGCATTTTTGGGGTGACTCCCAGCCAATCCCGGTGTGTTCGGGTCGCTTCCCGCCGATCCACGGCGTTCCCAGAGGACAGCAGAGCTGGGATCATCCCGGAGTCATTTGGGATGGGGTTTATGGGATTTGTGTTCTCTTGGAGCTGCCAGCAGTGGGATAAATATGGAATCGTGCCGGGGGGGGATACGAGGGGTCTCCAGCCCTGTGGAGCTGTAGGAAAAACGGGATAGAGATCCCAAAAATCCTGCGGCACCCAGGGATGGGACACAAATCCAACCGTGGGATGGTGCTTGGATGCTCCAAACCCCTCCAAGGCCCTAAAAAGCACCAAAACCAACCCAGAACCAACGAGAAAAGCCCAGCGGAGGCAGGAGACACCCAAGGGTGAGGAATCTCTGCCTGGGACTTGGATTCTGGTTGGAATTCGATCCCAAAACATCGGCACGAGGGACGTGACAGCAGCGATGCCCCCGAAGCAGCCCCAGCTCCATCCCAGCCTCACTTCCAAGGAATTTGGGGCCACCACGACACTTCCCACAGCTCCCGTCCGAAATTCCACCTTCCCCAAAGCTGCCAACCCCAAAAACAGCATCATCCCAACTCCTCCCGTCCCCATCCGAGCGGGAGCTGGGATTGGATCTGGAACAAAGTGCGAAAATCACCGGGAGCATCTGCCTTGAACTCCAGAAATCCAGCCCCAGGAATACCCAAAAAAAAACCCAGGAAAACCCCTCCTTTCCCACCTCCCAGGAAAACCCCTCCTTTCTTTCCCACCTGCCAGGTGCTGATGGCTCAGGGAGAACATCCTATGGATGGGTTGGGCTGCAAATTCCCACTCTGGACACCTTTTATGGGATTATTCCCAGCTCCTGGAACGCCTAACAACTCCTGAAGAAGGAAAGAAGCTTCTTGGGAAGCCAAGTTTGGGTTTTAATATAATTTTTTCCCGCTGGTGCTGGAATATATTTGCCGGAGCTGCGAAAAATTATGGGATAATCCAATTTCCTTTTCTTAAAAAAATGAAATCCACTAAGGAATGTTCAATGGATGCGGAGCGAGGTGTGAGAGCAGCATTACTTATTCTGGGAAGCTGGAAATCTTGGATTTGGGTCCTGCCCCTGTTTCCCACCCCCCTCTTAAATTCCCTGCAGTGACTTTTCCCTCCTAAGCAATTCCATCCGTGTCGGAGGACACCCATCATTAGGAAGAGACTGAGAGGGGATTTGGGATGTCTTCCAGGGCTTTTTTTTTTTTTTTTTGGGGGGAAATCTGTTTAAAAGATTAATTTTGTTTGGAAGTGATGGAACATCTCTCGGAACAAAAAGTTAATTGGGACCAGAGTCCCAAAATCCCATTTTTCATCCCGGGCTCTGACTTGCGGTTCCGGCTCTTGACCTCCCGGGATCAGGAACTCCCAGAATCTCTCCCTTGGCCGGATTTGACTTTCCCAACAGCAAATCCTGAGTGCCAGGAGCCGGTTTGGAGGATCCCAACCTTGGTTTTTTCCAAAAGGAACCTGAAGGAGCGAGGACGCCCATCCCAGGTCGCTGCTCCTGGAATTACAGCTCAGGGAGATGGGAAGGAGAGCCCAGCGTGGATTTGGGAAGGGTGGGAGCTGCCTGGGAAACCTCGGCTGTGCTGGGGACTTTTTTGTGGGAGTGAAATATAGGAGGGGAAAATGGAATTTCAGGATGGCAGCACAAAATCCCTTCCCTGTGTCCCGGGGTTTCTGCTCCTCGTCCATCCCACTCCCAGAATTCCCATCCCTTGTCCCGCTCTGGGTTATTTCCAAAGCCGATCCCTTTCTGGCCACGCTGACTCCAACTTTCCTTCACCTGCTGCTTTTCCCGTCGTTCCTCTTCCATATCCCTCCAGGAGGAGTTCACAAGGAACCCCCGATCCCTCTCCAAAACCAAGGAATTACCAATTTTCCCTCTTATTAATGAAAATAATCCCTTGGTCCCTGTAGCTGGAGATGGCTGGGACAGCCCAAGAGCTCCAGGGGGTCATTCCTGATCGAGTTCCCGTTGAATTTTGGGATTGAGCCAAAGGAACCTTCTCCAAACGAAAACCAACTCCAAAATATTGCTGAGAAGCAAGGCGGGAAGGTAAAACCTCGGGATTAGTGCATCCAGAGGGTTGGGAATGGGCACAGGAGCAGCAGTTCAGGGCTGCAACAACCACCAGGAATTCCCTCTGAGGGTTTGGGAACATGGCTGGATAATGTGAGGAATTAGAGGCAAAAGGGTGGCAAGATGAGAAGGGCAAAAATTCCCCTCTGGAACTGGAATCCTGGGATTAAATCCTGTTGGTGGCTGCCTGGTTTGAGCAGAGGATTTCTGGGGACTTTTGGAACAGGGGGAATTTTATCCACAGGCTCTTTGGAGCAGCGCTGCTCCATGGGGAATCTCCCACTGCTCCAGGAGATTCCCGCTGGTCCAGCTCCAAAACTTCCCAGGGAAGTTTTCCCCATGGAACCATCAGGAGGAGAGGGAAGATGGGACACCAGCATGGAAAAGAGAGGGGAAAAATCCCTCCTGGACACCGGGACATCCCGGTGTGCCTTCCCGCCATCCCTGTGGAGCATCCATCCCTTCCCGCTCCCCATCCATGGATGTGTCCAGCAGCATCCCACTCCAAAACCTCCCAGGGAAGTTTTCCCCATGGAACCATCAGGAGGAGAGGGAGGATGGGACACGAGCAGGGAAAAGAGGGAAAAACCCCTCCTGGACACCGGGACATCCCCTGTGGAGCATCCATCCCTTCCCGCTCCCCATCCATGGATGTGTCCAGCAGGATGTGTCCAGCCACAGGACACATTCCCAGATTATCCTTCGGCTGTCCCTTCCCAAATTTAATCAAGGAGGCCGCTCCAAACCCTTCTCCGTGATCCCACAGCCCCTGGCAGTCCCGGAGTGGAGCTGAGGGATGGTTATGGACATGTGGGAAAGGGTCACAATTCCAGGGATTTGCACTCTAACATGGAAATCAGCCCAGTGGAGGGGGAAAAGAGGAGAATAAAAACCTTGGGAAATCCCTTTTTCCTACCTAAATCCAAACCACAGTTCACACTCAGGGTGACCCTCTTCCCTCAGCCCAGAGAACCCACGGCTCTTCCCAGATTTCTCAGTTTTCCAAGGGAATAAATTAACAAAAGGAAGGCAGGATGATCCCTTCAATTTGGCTTTGACAAAAAAAAAAAAAAAAAAACAAACAACAACCCAGTCCGGGTGTGAACTTCTCCCAGGCTCCAAGAATTCCCATCACTTCCTAAACCCCTGAAAATAGGAGTTTATCCAGGAGACTCCTGCCACCACCTCTTTTCCCGGGATTGTTCCGCCGGGAGGGCTTTGCCATCGGGGGGAGGCTCCGCGGAGACTTTCCAGGCGAATAAAAAAATACAAATCTTCTCTCCCAACGAGATTCCCGAAGTCCAGGCTGCGGGAAGGAGATCCCGAGCCCCTCAGGAGTGGTGGCTGTTGATGAGGCCACGCAGCTGCTTGGCCACGGTGTCGATCAACTTCTGCTTGTCCCGCTCGTTTTTCCGGAATTGGGCGAAAACGTTGTTCTTCCTGCTGGTGTCCCGCATCCTGCACGGAGCACAAACAGGTTATGGAGCAGGGATTGGGAATGTCCAGTGGTCTGAGAGGAGAACATGGAATTCCAAGCCTCTACACCAATTTTTGGGGAATTTTTCAGGCTTTAAACCCCTCCAATCCCAACCAATGCCACTTTGGCGTCTCCCCAGTTCCCACTCGTTTTTCCAGAATTTGGTGAAAACATTTTTCCTGCTAATGTCCCTCATCCTGCACGGAGCATGAACAGGTTATGGAACAGGGATTGGGAATGTCCAGCGCTCAGAGAGCAGGACATGGAATTTCCAGGCTCTACACAAAATTTTGGGGCATTTTTCAGGCTTCAAATCCCTCCAATCCCAACCAAGGACACTTTGGGGTCTCCCCAATTCCCACTCGTTTTTCCAGAATTTGGTGAAAACATTTTTCCTGCTAATGTCCCGCATCCTGCACGGAGCATGAACAGGTTATGGAACAGGGATTGGGAATGTCCAGTGGTCTGAGAGCAGGACATGGAATTTCAAGCCTCTACACCAATTTTTTGGGAATTTTTCAGGCTTCAAATCCCTCCAATCCCAACCAAGGCCACTTTGGGGTCTCCCCAATTCCCACTCGTTTTTCCGGAATTTGGTGAAAACATTTTTCCTGCTGGTGTCCCGCATCCTGCACGGAGCACAAACGGGTTATGGAACAGGGATTGGGAATGTCCAGTGGTCTGAGAGGAGAACATGGAATTCCAAGCCTCTACACCAATTTTTTGGGAATTTTTCTGGCTTCAAACCCCTCCAATCCCAACCAATGCCACTTTGGGGTCTCCCAGTTCCCACTTGTTTTTCTGGAACTGGGTGACATTTTTCCTGCTGGTGTCCCGCATCCTGCACGGAGCATGAACAGGTTATGGAACAGGGATTGGGAATGTCCAGTGGTCTGAGAGCAGGACATGGAATTTCCAGGCTCTACACAAAATTTTGGGGCATTTTTCAGGCTTTAAACCCCTTTAATCCCAACCAATGCCACTTTGGGGTCTCCCAGTTCCCACTCGTTTTTCCAGAATTTGGTGAAAACATTTTTCCTGCTGCTGTCCCACATCCTGCACAGAGCACAAACCGGTTATGGAGCAGGGATTGGGAACGTCCAGAGCTCAGAGAGCAGGACATGGAATTTCCAGGCTCTACACAAAATTTTGGGGCATTTTTCAGGCTTTAAACCCCTTTAATCCCAACCAATGCCACTTTGGGGTCTCCCCAATTCCCACTTGTTTTTCTGGAACTGGGTGACATTTTTCCTGCTAATGTCCTGCATCCTGCACGGAGCATGAACAGGTTATGGAACCAGGATTGGGAATGTCCAGTGGTCTGAGAGGAGAACATGGAATTTCAAGCCTCTACACCAAATTTTTGGGCATTTTTCACCCCAATCAATGCCACTCCGGGGTCTCCCAATTCCCGCTCGTTTTTCCGGAATTGGGCGAAAACGTTGTTCTTCCTGCTGGTGTCCCGCATCCTATACGGAACACAAACAGGTTATGGAACAGGGATTGGGAATGTCCAGTGCTCTGAGAGCAGGACATGGAATTTCAAGCCTCTACACCAATTTTTGGGGAATTTTTCTGGCTTTAAACCCCTCCAATCCCAACCAATGCCACTCCGGGGTCTCCCCAATTCCCACTCGTTTTTCCAGAATTTGGTGAAAATGTTTTTTTCCTGCTGGTGTCCTGCATCCTGCACGGAGCACAAACAGGTTATGGAGCAGGGATTGGGAATGTCCAGTGGTCTGAGAGGAGAACATGGAATTTCAAGCCTCTACACCAATTTTTGGGGAATTTTTCAGGCTTCAAATCCCTCCAATCCCAACCAATGCCACTTTGGGGTCTCCCCAATTCCCACTCGTTTTTCCAGAATTTGGTGAAAACATTTTTCCTGCTAATGTCCCGCATCCTGCACGGAGCACAAACCAGTTATGGAACAGGGATTGGGAATGTCCAGTGGTCTGAGAGCAGGACATGGAATTTCAAGCCTCTACACCAATTTTTGGGGAATTTTTCTGGCTTTAAACCCCTCCAATCCCAACCAATGCCACTCCGGGGTCTCCCCAATTCCCACTCGTTTTTCCAGAATTTGGTGAAAATGTTTTTTTCCTGCTGGTGTCCTGCATCCTGCACGGAGCACAAACAGGTTATGGAGCAGGGATTGGGAATGTCCAGTGGTCTGAGAGGAGAACATGGAATTTCAAGCCTCTACACCAATTTTTGGGGAATTTTTCAGGCTTCAAATCCCTCCAATCCCAACCAATGCCACTTTGGGGTCTCCCCAATTCCCACTCGTTTTTCCAGAATTTGGTGAAAACATTTTTCCTGCTAATGTCCCGCATCTTGCACGGAGCATGAACCAGTTATGAAACAGGGATTGGGAATGTCCAGTGGTCTGAGAGCAGGACATGGAATTTCCAGGCTCTACACAAAATTTTGGGGCATTTTTCAGGCTTAAACCACTCCAATCCCAACCAAGGCCACTTTGGGGTCTCCCCAATTCCCACTCGTTTTTCCAGAATTTGGTGAAAATGTTTTTTTCCTGCTGGTGTCCCGCATCCTATACGGAGCGCAAACAGGTTATGGAGCAGGGATTGGGAATGTCCAGTGCTCTGAGAGCAGGACATGGAATTTCAAGCCTCTACACCAATTTTTGGGGAATTTTTCAGGCTTCAAATCCCTCCAATCCCAACCAATGCCACTTTGGGGTCTCCCAGTTCCCACTCGTTTTTCTGGAACTGGGTGACAACATTTTTCCTGCTGGTGTCCCGCATCCTGCACGGAGCACAAATGGGTTATGGAACAGGGATTGGGAATGTCCAGTGCTCTGAGAGCAGGACATGGAATTTCAAGGCTCTACACCAATTTTTTGGGAATTTTTCAGGCTTCAAACCCCTTTAATCCCAACCAAGGCCACTTTGGGGTCTCCCCAATTCCCACTCGTTTTTCTGGAACTGGGTGACATTTTTCCTGCTAATGTCCTGCATCCTGCACGGAGCATGAACCCGTTATGGAACAGGGATTGGGAATGTCCAGTGGTCTGAGAGCAGGACATGGAATTTCCAGGCTCTACACAAAATTTTGGGGCATTTTTCAGGCTTAAACCACTCCAATCCCAACCAAGGCCACTTTGGGGTCTCCCCAGTTCCCACTCATTTTTCTGGAATTTGGTGAAAATGTTTTTTTCCTGCTGGTGTCCTGCATCCTGCACAGAGCACAAACAGGTTATGGAACAGGGATTGGGAACATCCAGTGCTCAGAGAGGAGGACACGGAATTTCCAGGCTCTACACCAATTGTTTTTTTTTTTTTAATTTTCATGTGTTTTTGCTTTAAACCCCTTTAATCCAAAGCAACGCCACTTTGGGGTCTCTCCCTAATTCCCAAATGCAGGAAATCCTAAATCCTCCCTCTTCCAAACAGGGAATTTTCCATCCCCATGTCACCTTCTGCGGCAGCGATGGAATTTGAGGAGGAAATTTGAAAATCAGCACAGAATCCACAGAATTAAGGCTTTTTACTTAAAACTTGCATGCACGAGATGCAGCTTTAGGGGAGGCTGGGAAGGTCTGGAGTTGTGAATTTAAATTTTATAAAATATTCCAGGGAACCACGGAATGTTTGGGTTGGAAGGGGCCTTAAATCCCATCCATTTCCAACCCCCTGCCCTGGGCAGGGGCACCGTCCACTATCCCATTTTTCCCGATGAATAAAAAAATATAAATTATATAAATGTATATAATTTATATTAAATATAACGCGGAATAATTTCCATTCCAGGAGGGAATCCAGCTGTTTGGAAGGAGCACGGCGTCTCCAGGAGGTCTCCATAAATCCAGAGCCCAGCAGAGCAGGAGGTGGGATGGGGGAAAAGCTGGGGGAGGGGGGGGGTGTCATGCACTCCTGCATTCCCAGATCCGTATTTTGGGGGAAACAGGGCTTGGGACACTGCCCAAGGGTGCTGGGAAGGGAAAAAAATCCCACCAGGATCAACCTTCCAGCGGCTCCTGAAGGCACAGCCTCCCAAAATCCAACCTGCTGGGGCTCGGCTCTTCTGAATTATCCCAATTTGTAAAAGATTTTCTGGGTAAATCAGATCTGGCAGAGGCTGAGGGCTTTGGATGCATCCCATAATCCCAGTTTTTGGCTGTGGGGACCTAAAGGAAGCGCTGAAGTGACAAGGACACGGTGCTGATGATCCGTGGGAAGCTGGCACTGGATCATCCCGAGGGTCTGGAGTCAACTGAGCACAACCCCAACCTCTCCAAAGTTCCGGAACACAAACAAACATCCAAGGTTTTCCAGGCTTCAGCTTCCTGGGAAGAACCACAGGGAATCTGAAATGTTCCCAAAAACACCAGGCTTGGAACTGGAATCCAGGATAACAACTTCATCCAAAGGGGAATTTACTGGGGTTACCAGAGACGGAGCTGCTCTCCCAACAGGAACGGGAGAGCTTGGAGCACTTCCAGTCATCAAAAATCGGGATTTGTTTGGTTTTCCCTATTTTTCAGCTGGAGCAGGTTGGCAGCTGCTCCTCCAGGAGAACCAGGGAGCGATTGTGCCAGCGGGAAGCGGAGTTTGGAGTCGCCCAGGTCCTGCAATCGTGGATTTGGGGATAATTATCCTCCCCTGGAGCTCCAAACAGCTCCAGGAGGTCTCCAAGCCCTTCCCCAGGAAGTCTGGGAGCTCTCCCAGCTTCCAGAGGGACATCAGAGGTGCTGGAAGTTGATCTGTACCTTTGGAAAGCTCTTCCCAGCCCTTCCACACACCGGGAATTTGGAGCTTTTCCATCCTGGCACCTCTGGGGCCACCTCCCACCCCATGGGAGCTGCTCAGGTCCATGGAATGTTTTGGAAGCAGCACATATTCCACACAAGAAAACCTTGGGCTGCGTTGGGATGACTGGGAAGGAGCTGGATGGATAAACCTCTGGATCAGGATGGAAAGGGATTGCAGCTGGAGCCCTGATCCCCAAACAAACCCACAGAGGTGGATCTGGAAAAGTCTGGGAGCTGCTGGGATCTCCAGACACCACGTGAAGGTGCAAGCACTGAGACATTAAATATTAATTAATTAATTAAGCTGCCTACAGGACACAGAATCCTGCAGGATTCAAGTTGGGCTGTGCAGATCCACAGTTTTTTCCCTGAGAAAAGCTTTGGGATAACTGGGAGCACCCATAACAAACCCACAAAAGTGGATCTGGAAAAGTCTGGGAACATCTGGGAGCTGCTGGGATCTCCAGACACCATGTGAAGGTGCAAGCACTGAGACATTAACTATTGTTAATTAATTAAGCTGCCTACAGGACAGAAAATCCTGCAGGATTCGGGTTGGGCTGTGCAGATCCACAGTTTTTTTCCCTGAGAAGAGTTTTGGGATAACTGGGAGCACCATTAACAAACCCACAGAGGTGGATCTGGTGAAGTCTGGGAACATCTGGGATCTCCAGACACCATGTGAAGGTGGAAGCACTGAGCTATTAACTATTATTAATTAATTAAGCTGCCTACAGGACAGAAAATCCTGCAGGATTCAGGTTGGGGTGTGCAGATCCATGGGTATTTTTTTCCCTGAGAAGAGTTTTGGGATACCTGGGAGCGCCCATAACAAACCCAGAGAGGTGGATCTGGAAAAGTCTGGGAGCTGCTGGGATCTCCAGACACCATGTGAAGGTGCAAGCACTGAGACATTAACTATTATTAATTAAGCTGCCTACAGGACACAGAATCCTGCAGGATTTGGGTTGGGCTCTGCAGATCCACAGTTTTTTTTCCCTGAGAAAAGCTTTGGGATAACTGGGAGCACCCATAACAAACCCACAGAAGTGGATCTGGAAAAGTCTGGGAACATCTGGGAGCTGCTGGGATCTCCAGACACCACGTGAAGGTGCAAGCACTGAGACATTAAATATTAATTAATTAAGCTGCCTACAGGGCAGAAAATCCTGCAGGATTTGAGTTGGGCTGTGCAGATCCACAGTTTTTTCCCTGAGAAGAGTTTTGGGATAACTGGGAGTGCCCACAACAAACCCACAGAGGTGGATCTGGAAAAGTCTGGGAACATCTGGGAGCTGCTGGAATCTCCAGACACCACGTGAAGGTGGAAGCACTGAGCTATTAACTATTATTAATTAATTAAGCTGCCTACAGGACACAGAATCCTGCAGGATTTGGGTTGGGCTGTGCAGAGCCACAGTTTCTTTTGAGAAGAGTTTTGGGATAACTGGGAGCACCATTAACAAACCCACAGAGGTGGATCTGGAAAAGTCTGGGAGCTGCTGGGATCTCCAGACACCATGTGAAGGTGCAAGCACTGAGACATTAAATATTAATTAATTAAGCTGCCTACAGGACACAGAATCCTGCAGGATTGGGGATGGGCTCTGCAGCTCCCCGGTTCTATTTCTCCGAGCAGAGCCTCGGGATAACCGCGGGTTTGGAAGCCGGTCCCAGGATTAGGAGTGAAAGGAAGGGAAAGGCGAGCTCGGCGCTGTCCCCACCCCTGTCAACAAACACCACCTCGGAGAGAGCCGAGCTTTGTCTCAATTAATCCGGGAGGGGAAGAAAGCAGCGGGGTAAAAGCTCCTCTTTTAGCTCTAATTAGTGCATTTGGGAGGATCGGGTTGCGCAGGGCCCCGCTCCAGAGGCACTTTGCAATTCCAGCGTTTCGGGCTCCATTGAGAGCGGACAATCGGGGCCCTGCCAGGTGAGGGTGAAAGCCCGAGCGAGCGCATACTTACACCCGGGATATCCTGGGAGAGAGAGAGACACGGCGGTGATAAGGGACACAGATAACCAGGAGAACAGGTTACAGGCTGAGCCGGCCCCGCTCAGAATTCCCCCCGGAATTCCCGGCGGGATGGGAGGCAGCGGGTGTGGAGGAGCCTCGGGAGAGCTCGTGGGGGATGGACAGAGACCCTCAGAGGGGATCCCTGGCAGGGTCCAAGGCCAGGATGGAAACTGAGGCTTGGAGCAGCGTGGGACACTGGGAGGTGTCCTTGAACATGGATGGGGTGGGAATGGGATGATCCTTAAGGTTCCTTCCAACCCAACCCATTCCAAAATTCTGGAGCTCCCTCTGCTCTGGGAGAGCTGGGAATGTTCCCCTGGAGAAGGGAAAAATCCAGGGAATGCTCAGAGTCCCTGAAGGGGCTCCAGGAGAGCTGGAGAGGGACTGGGGACAAGGGACAGAGGGACAGGAGCCAGGGAATGGCTCCCAGTGGGAAAGGGGAGATTGGGCTGGGATCTTGGCAAGGAATTGCTGGCTGGGAGGGTGGGGAGGGGCTGGGCTGGAATTCCCAGATTTGCTGTGGCTGCCCCTGGATCCCTGGCAGTGCCCAAGGCCAGGTTGGACACTGGGGCTTGGATCCACCTGGGACAGTGGGAGGTGTCCCTGCCCATGGATGGGGTGGGAATGGGATGATCCTTCAGGTTCCTTCCAACCCAACCCATTCCATGATTTTATGACATTATGAAATGAGCCAGGCTGGGGTTTGGTGACATTTTAACACCACTACGTGTGCAGCTGCTCTCCTGCTCTCCCACCGCCTTCCCAGCCTCTGCCATGATCCCAGCTCACTGCCTGCCTCAGTTCCCCTGCATGGCCGAGCTCCCAGATTTTGGGCATCCCTTTATTTTAGCATTTTACTGTTAGCTCTAAATAAAACTCTCACCTCTCGGTCACGAATTCGCTACGGAATTATTCCGGCTGGAAGAGCCCTCCAAGGTCCCCAAACCCAACCATCCCCCGGCACTTCCACACCCATCCCTGACCCACGGCCCCAAATAACCCAGGGATAACACAGCCCATAAAATTCCGGTATAAAAACAACGCCACGAGGTGTAAACGTCCTCTTAAACCCCGTTTAGTCCCCGTGTCCCTCACTGGGGCCCTCGGGGTGTCCTGAGGTGCCGTGACATCCGTTCTTCTCCTCTGGTGGAGAGGAGCTGGACCATGGTGACACAGAGGGAACCCCGAAGTTCACAAGCACCCCGAGGCCACCCGCAGAACCAGAGATTCAGGGAATAATTAGGGTTGGAAGGGACCTTCGAAGCCCATCCAGTGCCACCCCCATGCCACCACTGCCCCAGGATGCTCCAAGCCCCGTCCAACCCGGCCTTGGACACTTCCAGGGATGCAGCTGGGTTTGGATTAACCACGGAATCAGAGCACGGGGAGCAGTTTGAGGTGATTTGGGGTCTCTCCTTCTCCTCGAGGAGGGGCTGACGAGTTTAGGGTTGGGGACGCACTTCCAGAAGATTCAAGGCCCCAGGATCCCTGGAAGTGCCCAAGGCCAGGTTGGACAGGGCTTGGAGCAGCCTGGGATAGTGGGAGGTGTCCTGCCCATGGATCTGGGTGGGCTTTAAGGTCCTTTTCCCACCCAAACCATTCCATGATTCCACGAGGATCCCCTCCTGCCCATGCAGGGCCCAGCAGTGCAGCGCCCGTGCCAGGAGCCGCTCGGAAAACGCTGAATTCCCACTTTTTGGCTCGTTCCCCGTCCCACCAGCTGGAAAACGACCTGGGAGGTCTGCCGGGAGCAGGAGCAGAGTGGATCCTTCCCAAGCCAGCTTGGAGCTGGACCAGCGGAGATCATCTGGGAGACCCACCACGGGCAGGGGTGACAGGCAAAGCAAATCCCGCTTTTCCCGGGGCCCGCGGCAAATCCCGCGGCGCTCCGGGCTCGCTGCTGGCCCGGCACAGCCCCCCGGGAGCCACCCCGGAGCCCCGGGCGCTGTTCCCGGCACCGCTCCAGGATTTGGGATGGAGCCGTGCGGAGCATATGAACTGCGGCCCTCAAAGGATGGATTGAGGGGGCCCCGGAGGCTCCTCCGGCCCCACGGGATCGGGATCGGGATCGGAATCGGGGCTCTCCCGGAACCCCGTGGGAGAAACGGGAACGGGAATGAACGAGAATAGGAAAGAGATGGAAATGAAAATGTAGGGATGTGCGGAAATAGAAAGAAATGGAGATAAAAATATCGAAATGAATAGAAATATAGAAACACAGAAATGTGGAAATATAGAAATATAGAAATGTGAAAATATGGAAATAGAGATAAAAATACAGAAACAGAAATATATAGGAAATAAAATATAGAAATATAGAAATATAGAAATACAGAAATATAGAAATATAGAATTATAGAAATATAGAAATATAGAAATCCAGAAATATAGAAATATAGAAATATAGTTAAAAATACAGGAACAGAAATATATAGGAAATAAAATATAGAAATAGAAATAAAACCAGAAATAAATAAAACTATAGAAATAAAAAGAAATAAAAGTATAGAAATAGAACTATAGAACTATAGAACTGTAGAACTATAGAACTATGGAAATACAGAAATACAGAAATACAGAAATGTAGAAAGAAAGCTACAGAAATAGAAATAAAAGCAGAAATAAATAGAAATAAAAATATAGAAATAGAAACATAGAAATAGAAATGAAAATATAGAAGCAGAAATAAAATACAGAAATAGAAATAAATATTGAAATAAACAGAACTATAGAAATGTAGAAAAAACATAGAAATAGAAATAAATTTTAAAATAAATACATAGAAATATAAATATAAAAGTAGAAACAGAAATAAATATAAACAGAAATACATAAATACAATTCAAAATATAGAAATAGAAATGAAAATAGAAATGTAGAAATAAAAAGAAACAGAAATACAGAAATACAGAAATACAGAACCAGAATGGGATAATGTAGAATATTCTCAGGTGGAAGGGAACCTGCAACGACGTGGTCCAACTGCCCAACCAAAAGTTGTTCATGGCGTTGCCCAAACGCCTCCCAAACACTGAAAAATTCGGGATAGCCACTCCTGCCTGCAGCCCAGCACGTTTCAAAGGATTTTGGAGCTGGAGGTTCATCCTTACAGCGAAATTTTCTGGTAGGGCAAGGAGAACTCTGCTGAAGAGCCAATAAAAAGAAGGAGCCGCAGCCAAGCCGTTGGATTTGGATAGTGTGGGATTCGGGTCAACGGGATGAAATGGGATTTTTCCATCTGAGCTCCCTCTGTCCACCCAGGGCCGAGATCTTTGCTCACAGGGATGGGAAGAGCTGCTAGAGCAAGACGGGGGTGGAAATTCTCCCGGGATTTGGGGGGCCACACTCACTTCTCCAGCAGGATGAGGGCTGTGGTGGGGTTCACGCGAAGGTACTTGCACGTGGGCTGTCCGTAGTCGGCCAAATATGTCGACCAATCCCATTGGATGAACAGGTCCAGGAGCTGGAAAGGAAAAACAAACGGGGCTTGAAAAAGCTGGAAAAGGGAGCAGGTGTTTCCCTGGAAGCTGGCAGAGGTCCTGGGCAGGTGGAGTTATCCGTAAAAAAATGAGCGCAGGCTTTATTAATTTGTTTAGTATTATTCTGTTAATGTTTCATCATTCACTTGCTTGTACTTCTTTATTAATTTAGGAATATTTAACACTGGTAAATGCAGAGCATTCCTGCTCTGTGATCCCTGATTTTGGGGATTTGAGGGGGATTTGAGGTCTGAGGCACCTCGAGGACGTGGGTGACAAACAACCCCAACTCTCAGCTACGGCAGGAGGAAACTTTTGGGGTCAAAGCCACCACAGACTTGTTCTGTCCCCAGAGAACCTCCAGCGTCGTTCTAACCATTCCCCACGGATTTCTCATCACCCTGGGTCCATCCCAACACCCTCCAAGTGCTCTGGAAGTGTCTCCAATGCCCCGAGGAGCTCGGGGGGTTATTCTGGGTGAGTGCAGCTGCCGGAGCTGGGAGTCCCAGGTGCTTTCCAGACGTTGGTAAGAGAAACCACCAGGCCTTGGCAGCAGGGGAAGGAAAAGGGATTAACTCGGCCATCCGTGACGGTCCCAGACCGCCAAAATTCCCAGCTGCAGCCCTTCGTGTCCACAAACGACCCCGCTCCTCCCAGCCAGGTGAGGGACGGGCAAACGACAGCCCAGGTCGCCCAAATGCCCTCTTCCCACACCGTTCCCATCCTTGTTTTCCTTAAAAACCGGGAGCTGCCATGTCCTCCTCACAGGAGGATCTCCTCAGCGGGGACTTGGCCTCTCCACCCACCCACGAGGGCACGGATTCGCTGTGTGTCACGGAATTATTCCGCTTGGAAGAGCCCTCCAAGGTCACCAAATCCAACCATCCCCCAGCATTTCCACATCCATCCCTGACCCACAGGCCAGGGATGTTCCCTAAATGCCTACTTCCCACACCGTTCCTATCCTTATTTTCCTTGAAAAACCAGGAGCTGCCATGCCCACCTCACATGTGGATGTTCTCATCTCAGTGAGGACTTGGCTTCTCCACCCACCCGTGAGGACAAAGTCCAAGTTCCCTAAATGCCCTCTTCCCACACTGTTCCCATCCTTATTTTCCTCAAAAAACCAGGAGCTGCCATGCCCTCCTCACGTGAAGATCTCCTCCCCTCAACGAAGACTTGGCTCCTCCACCCACTCATGAGGGTACAGTCCAACGGCCTCTTCCCACACCATTTTCCCATCCTCGTTTTCCTTAAAAACCAGGCGCTGCCCTGCCCTCCCCAGGCGTGGATCTCCTCACCTCGACGAGGACTTTGGCTCCTCCACCCACCCACGGCGGCACGGCCCAGGATCCCAGGATTCCCGGGACGCCGCCTCCACCTCTGCCCCATCCACAGCAGGTTAATTAAGAGCTCCCGCCGTTCCCCCCTCCCACAGATCCCGTCTTGGAGCGCCGCTGTGACCGCTCTATTTGGGGACAGGCTGCCAAGCGCGTGGACGTCTTCATCGCCCGCTCGGCGCGTCCCGGTGCCCACCACCGGGGCCGGGAGAGGCCGGGCCCGTCCCGCGGCCAAGCGGGGCCCATAGAGGCCTCATTGTCCCCGCGTCTCCATGGTTTTCCTGGAGGCCCCGGCGCTGTTTAACAACGCATCCTGCCCCGCCAAGAAGGGGATTTAGCTCCTCCGAGACCTCCAGATACAAAACAAAAATGTGCAACAAGATTCTTTTTGACTATGTAGGTCAGGGCAAGGAAAACAAGCCGTCGGGAACAATCCCCCGGGCTGGCGGGGGGGATGGATTAGCCGGGACCTAAGAGGGCTTTTCCAGCCCGGGTCCCGCTCGGCTTTGTCCGGCGGGGCCTTTGTGTTTGAACTACAAACCCGAGCTGAACATCACTGGCAGGAGGTTTTTTCCAAGGGGGCACCTTCGAGAGAGACAACCTTAAATATGATTTCACAGGCGCCTTTCAGGCCGAGCGCCGGGGCCAAAACGCTTCCGCGGGGTTTGGCGGCTGCTGGGAGGAGTCGCACGGTTGTACAGGCTCAAAGGGAACCCCCACAACGCGCCAAAGACCTCTTGCTGGTGGCCCCCGGGAGGCTGAACGTGCCTCGGGCAAGTCCCAAACAAAGCCTGAACGAGTTCTTGCCATGGAAAGTGCGCGGCCGGAGCATCCAGGGGCCAGGTAGCCGTTCATGGGGAGGGGGAATAAAGAGCCAGGAGGAAAGGGATGAAGGAAGAAAGGAAATAAGAAAGTGAGGATTAGGAAGGGGTTTGGAGAAGATGGAATTAAAACATTGGGAGTTGTTCTGGCAGAGGCTTGGGAGCAGTGCAGGAGCTCAAAGGGGCATGGAGCTGCTCCAGGGCTGGAGCCCCTCTGCTCTGGAGCCAGGCTGGGAGAGCTGGGAATGTTCCCCTGGAGAAGGGAGAGCCCCTTGCAGGGCCTGGAGGGGCTCCAGGAGAGCTGGAGAGGGACTGGGGACAAGGGACAGAGGGACAGGACCCAGGGAATGGCTCCCACTGCCAGAGAAACTCCAGTGACCTGGAGCCATCGACAGCAGTTCCACACCAGCCCAGGTGTGCCCAGGTGGCCAAGAAGGCCAAGGGCACCTGGGCTGTGCCAGCTCTGGGGTGGCAGCAGGGACAGGGCAGTGTCCTTGTCCCCTGTGCTGGCACTGCTGGGGCACCTCCAGTGCTGGGGCAGCTCTGGAGAGCCCTGGAGGGGCTGGAGAATTCCTGAGGGAGCTGGGAAGGGGCTGGAGAGCTCCTGAGGGAGCTGGGAAGGGGCTGGAGAGTTCCTGAGGGAGCTGGGAAGGGGCTGGAGAGTTCCTGAGGGAGCTGGGAAGGGGCTCAGCCTGGAGCAAAGGAGGCTCAGGGGGGACCTTGTGGCTCTGCACAGCTCCTGCCAGGAGGGGACAGCCGGGGGGTCGGGCTGGGAACAGGGAACAGGGACAGGAGGAGAGGGAACGGCCTCAGGGGAGCCTCGGGGTGGGCACTGGGGAAATTCCTCGTGGGAAGGGCTGTCCAACCTGCTGGAGGCCCTGTCCCTGGAAGGATTTGAAGGACCCAGTTGAGGACATGGGTCAGCAGTGGCCTTGGCAGTGCTGAAGCAAGGCTGGACTCGATCTCCGAGCGCTTTTCCAGCCTTATTGATTCCGCGACTCCCAGCGCTCCCACCTCAGCCTGGACCTTCCCGGAGCTCTCGCAGAGCCAGACCACCCCCAGGTGGCTCCCGACAGTGACGGATGGGCTGTGTATTTTCCAACTCTTTGCCCACATCCATCTTTTTTGGCTCGGCAGCTCCGCGGACGGCCGGGGCCAGCACCTTTGGCCCCGGCTGCCGGCGCTCCCGGCCCGGCTGCGGGTCGCGCTCCGGAGGGGAGAGGTCCTGCAGGAGGAAGCCCGAAGGCTCGGGGAGAGCTGCCTCCAGACGATTTATCTGTCACATAAATGTGGTTTTATTGGTTTTACTGCTTCAACTTTTCACCTCTGCTGCTAAATCTGAACGGGCCAAGGGGAGAGGAAAAAAAGGGAAAAGGAAAAAAGAGCCGGCGGCACGGGGCTGCCGCGGGTCTGCCGGGGGAGTTTCCAAATCAAATATGCAAATACCATTAATTCTTTAAACTGGAGTCTCCCTTTCAAGGCCATAAATCAAACTCGACAGCACATCCACTGGGGAGTTGGTGGGGGGGGGGAAGGAAAAGGAGAGGAGGGAAAGGGGAAAAAGAGGAGGGAAAAATTAAGAGGAGCTTTCATCACGGTGATGTGGGAGTGGGATAAGATCAAGAAGCTGCAGATGTGCTCGGGGCTGGGGACCTGCAGCTTCCCTGGGATCCAGGAACACCTTGAGGAGGAGCAGGGAGAGGTGCAGGTACAGCTTTATAAAAACGGAGAAGTGGAGGATGGTTTGAGAAAAATGCAAGGAAAAAGTGTATTAAAAAGTACTAAAATTGGTTTTATACACATACATGAGCTTGCATCCAAATTGAAGTGTAGAATTCAAGAGAAGGAAATGCTGGAATGAAAGAATTAAACTGGAAGCCAGTTCCCAGCCCTGTCCCAGGTTCCCCTAGGAAGAACTTTCCCCCCATTTCATGGAATCATCACGGAATCATTTAAACTGGAAAAGACCTTTCACATCATCAAATCCAACCACCAGTTCTACCTCAAAACCACTTCCTTTTCACCCCCCTTGCAACGTCACCGCCTCAAACTCTTCAAAAACGTCCTTTTTACCCAGGCGGACAGATTTTTATGCCCCCTCACACTGAGGATGGTTGGAAGGTCCCTGCAGGAGGAGACCAGGCCGTGGCTGGGCTCCACATCCCCCTCCAGATGGGAAGGAGAGCAGGGACAGTTTGTTCTGTCTGACGACAGCGTGGAATCTGGATGGAATCCTCCCGGCCAAGCCAGGAGCACTGGAATGTGAATCCAAACTGACTCCAAACACGGTTTGCAAGCCCTGCCAGAGCTCCTGGAACCAGATCTGAGCCACCGCCGGCGTTCGCACGCTCGCAGCCGTGTCGCAGTCATGGAATCATGGAATGGTTTGGGTGGGAAGGGACCTCAAAGCCCACCCGGATCCAGCCCCATGGGCAGGGACACCTCCCCCTATCCCAGGTGGCTCCAAGCCCCAGTGTCCAGCCTGGCCTTGGGCACTCCCAGGGATGGGCCCCTGACTGCCCCACTTGGCCCAGCATCCCCCAACAGGGAATTGCACCAAAAGCTCCCGACCTGCAGGAAATTCCCACGGGAATGCGCCAGTTTTCCCAGGAAAAGGGGCAGGATTTGATTGCATAGGAGACATCCCCTCATCGTGGCTTTCCAGTCCTTTAGGGGCGGCTACCGGGAGGAGGAAGATGCCTCTTCACGAGGAAGATGATGAGGAGCCAAGGCTCCAAGGTGCCACAGGAAAGGTTTGACCTCCACACAGGAAAAAATTTCCTTGGAGTGAGACCCATCTTCCACTGGGAAAACTCCCCCTGGATGCGGTGGAGACCCCACCGCTGGAGGTTTTTGGGATGCACAGGACAGGGCTCCTTCCACCCATTCCTTCCCCACACCAGGTTGGACCAGATGAGCCCTCAAGGTCCCTCCTAACCAGGGCGGTTGTGTGATTCCATCCCAGAAAAAAAACTTCCCTCTGGTCCACCACCAGATTTCCTGCCAGGGACAAGGCGGAGCACCAAGATGGATTTGGTGGGATTGGATGGATTTGGATTCCACCATATTGGAGTGGAGAGGACTTTCCTCTGCCAGCACCACCCCAGCAGATGAGATGGTGCCAGGGTTGATGGGAAGCATTCCATAAAGAACTAAACCTTTCCTTCAAAAAAAAGCCTAAATTAGGGAATTCAGTCCTTGTTTCTGCACGCACACTCAGCTGGGTCGAGGTGGGGCAAAGTCTTCCTTGTGGTGGGATTTTGGGGACACTCAGATCCCCACGGGAGTCACAGCAATGCCACGTGGTTATGGCCAAGATTTTGTGATGAGTTTTATGTCTCCAGGGCATGGAAAAGCATGAATTCAGTCAGGTTGGGTGTTTTCCCAGCTGGAAGCAGCATTCCTGCCCTGAACCCTGCTGAGGGCCACGTCCATGAGCTGGGTCATGTCCCTGAGTGCCCACTCTGGTTTTCCATGGAAGAAGGAGGAAATATTTTCAGATCCAAGGTGAAAACAATTCTCAAAAGCTCCATTATCCCTCCTTATCCTCAGAACCGCAGTCTGATGTTCCTCTTCCCAGGGTTTTTTTTGCACCTGGAATGAACAACCTTTGACCCAACACAAACCAGCTTTGATTCGTACGAGATCACACCTTGAACTGCTAAACCTCGGGAGAAATTTCCTTTAAAAGGCTCCTTTCCCTGACTGATCACCACAGCTCCTCAGGAGAGGTGACAGCGAGAGGCCGCACTCGTGTCCCACCTGGAGGACTCCAGGCTCCAGTGGGATCAGAAAACAGTGGTGACACCCAGTCCTGCTGGGGACTTCCACGGAAGACACAAAACCATGGAAAACCAGTGGCAATTCCCAGTTTGTCCACGTCCATAACCCATCCCACCGCTGGTGGGAGCAGCCCCTTCCACCATCCAGCAGGGAATTGTCACGGATTACAAAAAATCCCGAGGAGCTTCCAGCAGCAGCAGCAGCCACGGACAAACACCATCCAAATAATTTATTTTGGGGATGTTTCAATTATGCCTCGTGGGAAAGGAATACTGAAAGAGAAAGAAATATTCCAACCCCTGGGAAGACGTGGGGTTTGGACAATAGCGTTCCCAAAAAGAAAAGGCACCGGGAATTGGAACATGATGTTTGTTGTTGAATTTGTGAAAGGCACGGAGGGGGAAATCGTGACCTAAGTGAAAACAGGAGCGGATTTGTCACTGGTTTCACTGGAAAGCAGGATTTGCTCTGGGAATTGGGTGAGGGGTTGGAGAGCACGCGCAGGGAATTGGTGATGGACAAGGAAAGGGATCAACACACGGAGCAAAGGGAAGGAAAATCTTAATTTAGGTGGTCACCTAATTACCTGGATTTCTGGGAATTAATACAGAGCCAAGAGTCCTGCTTGGACCTCTCTGTGAGACACAACCACCCCAAGTGACTGCTCCTGGTCTCCTGGGATGTCCCTCCCAGGGATCTCCTCCTGGAGAGAGGAGAACCAGTTCCAAGCTCCTCACCTCACATTTAACTGGCTTCATCTTGCAAGTTAAAAGCAGCAACTTAATTTTTTTTTTTTTTTCTCTTTCTATCTGCAAAAGTCAAACAGTTCCTGGAAAAAAAACACCCAACAAAACAGGAGAGGAATCTGGAAGGATTTATGGCAGCCGGGATAGTTTGTAACCGAGAGAGGTTTGAGACCAACAAAACCCAAATCTGTCCAGTCTGGATTATTTTCAGCTTCACATTATTGCCTGTTTATAGGTTCTTGTATTCCTGATAGCCCAGGTTTCCAGGGAAAGGGCTCCACAAAGCTTTTCTGCACAGAGAGATCTCCTGGTTTTCCAGCTGCGAACATTCATCGTTTATTAGGAGGAAAACCTCTGGCTTTCCACCTCTGGCTTTCCACCTGCTTTGAAGCCACGCTGGAATTACACGCGGTTGACTTTTCTCCTCTTCCCGAAGGAATTTCTTCCAAGGGTCTCGTTAAAAACTTTGCAGGATTTTACCGCAGAAAATTTGTGTTTCTGAGCCCCAAGAGTGGCTGAGGGAGCTGGGAAAGGGGCTCAGCCTGGAGAAAAGAGGGATCGGGGGGACCTTGTGACAACTCCCTGACAGGAGGGGACAGCCGGGGCGGGGATTTGGGATCTTACCCCAGGGAACAGGGACAGGAGGAGATGGAACGGCCTCAAGTTGTGGCAGGTTGGATATTGGGAAGATTCCTTCCTGGAAAGGGCTGTCTGGTGGGGACGCTGAGGATCAGCACCATGTGTGACAGGGGTGACAGCCCTGGAAAGTCCCCCCAAGCTGTGCTCAAGGCCTGGCTTTAGTCACCCGCTGGATCCTTGCCCGCAGGGAAAGCTCCGCTAAATTCTAGGGAAATCCCGAGTTCCTCTCACCCACGGCACAGCCCTTGGGAAAAAAAAAAAAAAAACAAAACCACACAAGGCCTGAAAATGATTTGGTGCAAAACCCCTGGGATTTCAACGTTTCGGGATTGAGTCGTTCCCACTGATAACACCCGGACAAGGGGGATTTTATGAACGGCCACGGGAACAAAAGCAAGCTGGAGCTGCTGGATTTAGTGTCCGATTTGCACTCCTAAAAATAACCCCATGGGCTCATCCCGTTCTCCAGGCAGGTTCAGGAGTTTGCAGGGCAGGCTGGGCCTGGAGCCGGGCAGATTCCCACCCTCCGGACCCTCGGACGGCACACACGGGGACAATACTGGGCGGGAGCCAGGAGGAATGAAAGAGGCTCGGAAGAGCGTTCCGCAGGGAATTCCACTATTGAATAACACTTGGCTTTTCCATTGAAGCGCCACAAAGGGGGATTCATTCCCCAGGCAAAGATGGCTCCTGTAGCAGCATCCCCCGGATCGGGTTCTGGTGGAGCTGCACCCAGCAGGGATGGGGCCGGATAAACTCTCCGGGATCAGCGTCCGGCACCGCAGGGGAGAAATTCGGGATGTGACGCTTGGAAAGCGCTCGGGAGCGTCGATAATATCGATATAATATTAATACTCCTTATCTTCTAATTATCTTCTAATTATTTTATCTTTATCTTCTAATCGTTTTATCCCAGATGAATGTAATTATTTCTGATTTATTCCATGTTTTTTCTTTGGGTGGGCTAGCACCTTGCCCACTCTCATGAGCAGGAGTACTTGCAGTACTGTGTTCCTCCTGATTTTAGGATTAGAAATCGGCATCATGTCCCAACTCTTTAAAGAGGGAAAGGAATACACCATCATTTACGTGCGTGTTTTCTTTGGAACACACTTTTGGAACAACCTGAAAAAAATCTCTGCAAGTGTGGGATATATATAGATATATATCTATACATAAATATATATAAATATATAACTAACTAACTAACTAAATAAACATATACTTGTGTATGTACACAAATGTGTAAATATTCCTTTAGAGGCTGTTTTGAAGGTGTTTTGGGGAGGAGAAGGTGGATTTTGGAAAAGCTCCGTGGTTGGGAGTTGATGGCTCCGTGCTCGGGTATCCCATTAATACAGAATTCCTTTTCCACTGCTGCATTCCAGGTGTTCACGGCCTTCTGGGTATCCCTGCCTGACCCACACATGCAAATCAGTGGCTCCAAAGAAAACATAAGGGAATAACGTGGAAAATTCCAATATTTCAGCAGCAGAGGATCCTTTGGTCAGGGAAGAGTGACCATGAGCACAATAAGAGCACAAAACCCCTAAAAACAGGAAAGGGGGTTCAGAGGGGAGAAATCAGGAGTTGTCCAAATAAACCTATAGGAAACACCTCCAGCATTGTACAGCTGGCAAAAAATCATCCCAAAAAGGGGAAAAAAAAAAAAAAATCGCTCTAACGCCACTTTTCCAGGAGGGAGCATTCCCAAGTGATCGACGGAGCAGCCGGAGAGCTTTGGGGCCGGGAGGGGTCAGTGCTGCCCACCAGCAGCAAACCCAGGCACCTGCAGGGAGCAGGTGACACCGAGCCACCTTTGGGGACAGACAGAGCCCAGCAAGTGCCACCAGCACCGGGCTGGGACACCCAGACCCCCCAGCCAGGGCATTTTCCCTCCCTCCCAGCGGCCGGGAGCAGGGATGGGTGAGCAGCAAATCCCGAGGATTCCTCCTTTCCCTGGTGTCAACACCCCGTGAGATTTGTGCTGTTTGAACCAAACCTCTCCTGACATCCCCGAAAAACCACCGGCATCACCTCCCCCAGCCCCACGGGGCCAAGCACTCCACGCTTCTCTTTCCTGTTGCCGCTCAGCTGATGCCAAATCCTCCGAGAAGCTGCAGTTTTTTCTTGTGTTTACATGTTAAAAAGGGGGCTAAAAAAAAAAAAAAAGAAAAGAAAAGGAGGTGACCTCTTGCTCACCCCGGGCAGGCTGTGAGGAGCCGCCGCTGCCTTCACCTCCGGCTGAACTTCCAGATTATCTCAGCCAAGATTCACCTTGCACTGAACTTGTACCCGGAGCACGGCACAGTCACGGAGCCCTGATTAAACATTGCAGCACCACGGGGCCATAAATTTATACATTTAATGAGGATTAGCGGCGCTTCCTCCCGCCCTCCTCGGGCTGGGGACCGGTGGAAGCGCTCCCCAGCGCGGGTTGGACGCGGAAAAGCTGGGAATAAGCAGGAGATGTTCCCTGCGTATGGAATACATGGCAAACCCAGCGGGAGCAACCACGCGATGACCCATGGAGGGCTTGCACCGCTTCCCACCCAAAAAAAAACCCAGGAGGAAGCAGGAATGCTGTGGGACACGGCGCTCCAGGAGCCCGTGGGTCGCTTCGCCCAGCAGGAAACCGTCCGCAGGCCGTGGCCTCCTAAACTCTGGCTGCCCTCTTCCCACCGAGCGCCGCATCCCAGCGCCGTCCTCCCGTCTCTATTCCAGGACGGACGCGTGACGGGAGGCAGCGGCGGCTGCCTCCTCCTCCTCCTCCTCCTCCTCCTCCTGCTCCTGTCCCAGCTGCCACGGAGGGAACGGGAGAGCTCCGCGCTCGCCGACGCCGGCCGGGGTCACTCGGCCGCGCCAGGGGAGAACGTCTGGGCGGCGAAATGGATCCGCTCAAGTTCAAGTGCTTGGAATGCCTCCCTTTTTTTTTTTTTTTTTTTTGCCCTCTCTTTTTTTTTTTTTTTTATTTTTTTTTTTTTTACTTCGAAGAAACGAAGCTAATACATCCCTGCTTTTCCTGATAACTTCCTCCTTTCCCTCGGAGGTTTTGTTTAGCAGATCCATTGTTCTCGGCCAGCCTTGCCCTGGGGTCCAATTTGAGAGCGTTCTCATTTTTCCCCCCTATGTAACCGATGCTTATTTCTTTAAGCTCCACTGTAAACACAAAGCACACGGCAGAGCCCTGGCCCTGCTTTGCAGGAGGCGGCCTCAGCCCTGGAACTGCTTCTCCGTGGGGTTTTTTTTTATTGGAAACAAAAGGATTGGGTCTCCTTGCTCCGAGGAGTCAAACACCTGCGGGATGCGGGAACCCGCGGGTGGTCCGGCGGCTCCGTGACCCTTTTCTGCTTCCAGAAATGTGGCTCTGCTAATTAAAGACTTCTTGATTGTTCCTTAGGGGCAGGGGTGGAGGCAGCAGGACCCGTTGGAGGTGGCCTGGAGGTCCCTGGGGTGCTCAGGGTGAAGGAGGAGCCACCAGAGCGTCCCCTGGGACGGGTGGCACAGGGGGACAAATATAAACTGAAATAGAAAAGAAATCCTTGGAAGAGGTGAGAGCATCTTGGATGGTCCCAGGGACACGCCAGGAAAAGGGAATTTGGGAAGGGTGGGTGACGAGGCCACCACTGCCCCATGTCCCCAAGTGCCACATGCACAGGGCTGTGAAATCCCACCAGGAATGGGAACTCCAAACCTCCCTGGGCACTTCCAAGCACCCTTTCCATGTAGGAATTTCCCCAGTGCCCACCCCGAGGCTCCCCTGAGGCCGTTCCCTCTCCTCCTGTCCCTGTTCCCTGTTCCCAGCCCGACCCCCCGGCTGTCCCCTCCTGGCAAGAGCTGTGCAGAGCCACAAGGTCCCCCCTGAGCCTCCTTTGCTCCAGGCTGAGCCCCTTCCCAGCTCCCTCAGGAACTCTCCAGCCCCTTCCCAGCTCCCTCAGGAATTCTCCAGCCCCTTCCCAGCTCCCTCAGGAATTCTCCAGCCCCTTCCCACCTTCCTCAGGAACTCTCCAGCCCCTTCCCACCTCCCTCAGGAATTCTCCAGCCCCTTCCCAGCTCCTGGGAAAGGTTTCCCAAAGTGGAAGTGTCCCAGGCCAGGCTTGCAGCACGCTGGGATGCTCAAGGTGAGGAATGGGGTGGAACCAGGTTCTTTAAGGTCCTTTGCCACCCAACCCGTTCCATGATTCCATGGTAAAAGAGGATTTAACATTCCCACTCACTCCAGCTCTGCCTGGGAGCGTGGCCAGCCTCTTCCCCCCTCCACAAACCTCCTCCTGAGGAGAAAGCCCCGAGCTCATCTGAACCTGTTCCCTTTTTGGTGGACCCAAACCATCTCGGGGACCTGGAATTTGCAGGGAACAAAAGCGTGGAGCCCAGAAACTCCAGCGGAGAACGCGCCACGCTTTTGGCAACCTGGAAAAACTCCTGGATGACCCAGATCTGGCTCCTAATTAATGACAAGCCCCGAAACCTGCAGACACACATTCCTGGGATTAAAATGATGCTGAGCAGGAGCTGAGGCAGGATTTGATCCCGTGGCTGCATCCGCCAGACGGCCCCGGGCACGGGGAGCCCCGGCAGGATTTATGGATATTTGTTGGAGATAAAAGCAACCCAAGAACCTCTGGGAAACAAAAGCCAAGGGTTTTTTTTTTCCTTGGAGTGTCACAGTAACCCCTGGACGGCCCCGCGCTCATTGTCACAGCCCTGGAAAGGCACAAACAAAGGGAGCTTTGGGTGCCAAGAGCTGGAGCAGCCGGGAGAGGCCGCAGAATTCCCTGTGCGGCCGCTTCCAGGGCAGAAATCCCGGGAAGGGATGTGCACCAGGAGTTGTCACCCCATTCCGAAGCGATTCCCAGGGGGAAAAGGAGAGTGGAGTCCCGGGATTGGGGAATTCGACAGCAGGGCGGTGGTGGGGGAAAAACAGAAAGTCCCTTTTGGGGTTAAAAATGCGTTTAAAGGGTTTCAACGGGGCTGGAAAGGAGGGTTTGGGGTTGTCAAAAAATGGGATTGGATCCCAAAATTGCTGTCCTGGTTATGGAAAGGTTCCAAAGGTGTTCCCTAAATCTGATTCTTCTCCTGCACCAAATTTCAGCAGTATCTCCAAGGAAGGTGTTTTCCAGAATTTTGGGGGATTTAAAGCGGGAGAAAACTGCTCTGGGGAGGTTGGAGTAAATGTGGAATGGGGGAAAAGGGAGAAAAATGAAAATAAAGGAAATGGGGGAAAAGAAAGCAAAAAAGAAAGTAAAAAGAAAGAAGGGAAAAGAAAGAAAAAGTAAAAAGAAAGAAGGGAAAAGAAAGAAAGAAAAGAGAAAGAATAGAAAAGAAAGAAAAAGGAAGGTAAAAGGTAGAAGAAAAGCAAGAAGGAAAAGGAAGGAGGAAAAAAAGAAGGAAAAAACAAAAATGAAAAAATTAAAAACCAAAGAAAGGAAGAAAGCAAAAAGAAAAGGAAACACAGAGAAATGAAGGGAGGAAAAAGGAAAAATGAAGAGGGGGAAAGGAAAGGGGAAAAAGGGAAAATAAATAAAAAATTAAGAAAGGAAAAGAAAAGAAATGTAAAAAGAGAAGACAGGAACTAAAATTAATAGTAATGAAAAAATCCAAAGAAATTTGATGTAGACAGAATTTCAGAGGAGGAGGATTTGCAAAAGCAGATCCAAACTCATCCATGGAACCCTCATCCAACACCTGGATTTGGGCACCAAGTCAGGGATCTGCCACCTGGATTTGGGCACTGGAATCAGGGATGTGCCACTGGGATTGGGGCACTGGAATCAGGGGTCTGCCACTGGGATTTGGGGCACTGGAATCAGGGATCTGCCACTGGGATTGGGGCACTGGAATCGGGGCACTGGAATCAGGGGTCTGCCACTGGGATTTGGGCACCAAATCAGGGATCTGCCACTGGGATTTGGGCAACCAAATCAGGGATCTGCCACTGGGATTGGGGCACTGGAATCAGGGGTCTGCCACTGGGATTTGGCCACCAAATCAGTGATCTGCCGCCGGGATTTGGGCACCAATTCCAGGATCTGCTGCCGGGATTTGGGCACCAAACTCTCCCTTCCAGGTCTGACAGAGCCACCAACTCCCACCTCCTTACACCCACCGATGGAAAAACACCCAAACCCACCAAAGCCCCTCCACGATTTGTCCCACTCACGGGACCTCGGTGAATTCAGCCTAAACTAAGCCCAGCTCAACTTTAAAGCCCAACCTAAGCAGCCTGGCTAAGCCAAACCCCCTTTTCAGGGCGTTTTCCACCCAAACCGAGTCCTGTGTGTTTCCATCGTGGTCCCGTTGCCTCATCCCCCCTCTTCCAGCGCGTTTTCCCTGGCAGGGAGGAGCAGCGGCCGGGCCAAGCCGTCTGCTGGCCCTTCCCTTGAGCTCCAACAGCGGTGTTGGAGAC